>NC_135501.1:184054360-184070027 GCF_052857255.1 Amblyomma americanum | reverse complement strand
CGCTATGGTCGAGGGTGGCGCTGGTGAACACTCTCAAGGCTCGCTTACACCCAGTAAACATAAATACCCACGAGAGCAGCAGACTGGACAGCCGTCGCCGTAGCTCAGTTGGTAAGAGCACGGGACGCGATATTCGGAGGTCGTGGGTTCGGATCCCACCGGCGGCATGGTTGTTTTTTCTGCTGCTTGATAAGGAATTTTCTTTAAAAACTAATTGATTGGCACTAGATATTAAAAAAAATAGAAACATTCCCCTATGCACCTTGGTTTCGGTGACTGTTGCCTTCCTTAATATATATATATATATATATATATATATATATATATATATATATATATATATATATATATATATATATATATTCTCTTGCTCGACACACGTGGCTCCGGCTGTGCACCATCTCTCAGAGATGTTCAAATAAAAAGAAAAAAACATTTGGGAGTCGGCAGTCGTTTGTGCGTGCGTGCGCGTTCCCCTCTACAGACTGCGCTTTCCATTACGTGAAAAGCGGAAGCCTAAATGGAAACGTCGGCACCGACCTGGCGAGAGTTCCTATTACGTGGACAGCAAGTGAAAGACGCGGACGAAACCGGCTGCCACAGAACGATCCGAGAAGGATACACACACGACAAGCAGTGTACGAAAGCGAATACCTCGAATGGCACGCGGCCAACTGTTATTTCCCGGGCGTGTACGCGACAAGCACACTCCGCTTTTCTTTACTCCTCGTTGGACAGTAAGGCTATATAAACCCAACGTTTGTCTTCGAGTCAACGTGCTTCGTGCTGGAGTCGACGCTCGCGTTCGCCACTATTCCCATCGTCCTTCGCGAAATCCGTCGCGAGAGAGGCCCCAACTGGCGGGGACACGCGCTTTCTAAACACTCTAAAAATGAATACGCCTATAGGGGAGTAAAAAGAGAGTTTGTTCTCTTAGAGCACCCTTTTAAAAGGTTTAGATGACGGATTATACACCCTTTTTCTACTCTTCTCTGTGTATAATGTAAACTCCGTTCAACGAGAACAGCGACTGCGGCCACTGGACGCCGACGATCAACACACAGAAGCCCTTGCTCCTCGAGGGTTAGGCCAGACTCTTCGACGATGTTTTGTTCGGATTCGCTGAACTTTCGGTGTCGATGCCACACGAGCAACGTCAACTGCGATGGACGACGCGTTTCCTTCCGGTACATTATACCGCCTCCGAGTGGTTTTCAAACGCTACGACCCACCAAGCTGAAACGCGAGAGATCGATACCGAAATACGAAAATTCGGAGCGGAAAATCGGGTAAAGCGCTCGCAGCGCAAACACGCGCCACCGTCGCGTAGTGAAGGCAACGTCGGACACGCCCGTCCCCGATCGCCATTGGAGCGGAGAAAAGAAATAAAAAAAAGGCGGGGAAAACCATGAATTTACCCGCGCGCTCAGACGCGTCGCTGTTGCCCGGCGGGCTGTTTTATGACGGCCCTTCATTCACCCCCCCCCCCCCCCCCCCCCCCCACTTCCGAAAGTTTCGTTCGAGGAAGGGAAGAAACCCGTCGCTGACCACTCACGGAACAGACGAGGCGATCTGCGCACTCCAAACACGAATACGCCTATATGGGAGTAAAAAAAAGAGTAAGCCGTCCTCCAGCGTACACACTTTTATAAAAGGGTGCACGCTATATAGGACAGTTTTACTCCCTTTTTTACTCCCTTCTGTTTAGAATGCGGTAGGTGGTACATCGCAACAGGTGGAACAGATTTGAACAAAACGAATCTCGACGTCCGACCTGCCACCCCGAAAGCATGCGTCGCTCTGTTAGGAGCAAACGCACACATCGACACAAATCCCGCACAGGTGGAAACTGCATGCGCTTACGTAAGTGCGCGGCAGTGGTTAGAAGCAGCAGCAGCCATCAACCAATGGCGGCAGGCGGGTTAAAGAAAGGGTTTCTGCCACGGACAATCCTCGGCGGGCTCCGATATGCGCCCACGCGTCCTCACGAAGGGCGGCTCTCGACCGACACTAACCGCACACAGCCTGCTTTTTTTTTTTTTGTTTACTGCGCGGCTGGCAATTCGTCCCTGCGGGGTTTTTTTACGGTCCGCTCACGAACTCCGCGGCCGCACACGTCCACCGTGTGGATTTTCTTTTTATCATCCGTCCCGCCCCCTTCACGATCGCCACACCCGGGGGGAGATTGGAGCCATGTACGCAACAGCTGCGATAACGGTTTTCGCACAGCCCGAGAGGATTGAGGCGTCAGCCCGTATACGTGCAAGCCACGACGCGTTCTCGCACGGCGGGCGAGGGCTAACCGGGGAGGCAACGGTCTCTGTACTGCTGCGCATTGCCTTTTATAAACCAGCATATCGATGATTACGGCGAATTTCTAAGCGGGCAGCTGCGGCCAAAGTACCACGAGCGAGCTCAATGCCCCCGGCCAGGTTTTATTTCGGCTTCATTACAACGGAGGGCGCTACAGGTCACTGTAAAGACCCTCGATATTATCAAGGGGATTTACTGGAAACGGGCCGCACATGTCGCCGGCAACTGTGTACCTTTAGAAACGGGCAATTGTGCATACCTTTAGAAAAAAGGCAATTGTGTATACCTTTAGAAAAAAGGCAATTGTGTATACCTTTAGAAAAAAGGCAATTGTGTATACCTTTAGAAAAAAGGCAATTGTGTATACCTTTAGAAGCGGGAAATTGTGTACCTTTAGAAGCGGGAAATTGTGTACCTTTAGAAGCGGGAAATTGTGTACCTTTAGAAGCCGGCAATTGTGTACCTTTAGAAGCGGGCAATTGTGTACCTTTAGAAGCGGGCAATTGTGTACCTTTAGAAGCCGGCAATTGTGTACCTTTAAAAGCCGGCAATTGTGTACCTTTAGAAGCCGGCAATTGTGTACCTTTAGAAGCGGGCAATTGTGTATACCTTTAGAAGCGGGCAATTGTGTACCTTTAAAAGCCGGCAATTGTGTACCTTTAGAAGCCGGCAATTGTGTACCTTTAGAAAAAAGGCAATTGTGTACCTTTAGAAAAAAGGCAATTGTGTATACCTTTAGAAAAAAGGCAATTGTGTATACCTTTAGAAGCGGGAAATTGTGTACCTTTAGAAGCCGGCAATTGTGTACCTTTAGAAGCGGGCAATTGTGTACCTTTAGAAGCCGGCAATTGTGTACCTTTAGAAGCGGGCAATTGTGTACCTTTAGAAGCGGGCAATTGTGTACCTTTAGAAGCGGGAAATTGTGTACCTTTAGAAGCCGGCAATTGTGTACCTTTAGAAGCCGGCAATTGTGTACCTTTAGAAGCCGGCAATTGTGTACCTTTAGAAGCGGGCAATTGTGTACCTTTAGAAGCCGGCAATTGTGTACCTTTAGAAGCGGGCAATTGTGTACCTTTAGAAGCGGGCAATTGTGTACCTTTAGAAGCGGGCAATTGTGTATACCTTTAGAAGCCGGCAATTGTGTACCTTTAAAAGCCGGCAAATTGTGTACCTTTAGAAGCCGGCAATTGTGTACCTATAGAAGCCGGCAATTGTGTACCTTTAGAAGCGGGCAATTGTGTACCTTTAGAAGCGGGCAATTGTGTACCTTTAGAAGCCGACAATTGTGTATACCTTTAGAAAAAAGGCAATTGTGTATACCTTTAGAAAAAAGGCAATTGTGTATACCTTTAGAAAAAAGGCAATTGTGCATACCTTTAGAAAAAAGGCAATTGTGTATACCTTTAGAAAAAAGGCAATTGTGTATACCTTTAGAAGCGGGAAATTGTGTACCTTTAGAAGCCGGCAATTGTGTACCTTTAGAAGCCGGCAATTGTGTACCTTTAGAAGCGGGCAATTGTGTACCTTTAGAAGCGGGCAATTGTGTACCTTTAGAAGCGGGAAATTGTGTACCTTTAGAAGCCGGCAATTGTGTACCTTTAGAAGCCGGCAATTGTGTACCTTTAGAAGCCGGCAATTGTGTACCTTTAGAAGCGGGCAATTGTGTACCTTTAGAAGCGGGCAATTGTGTACCTTTAGAAGCGGGCAATTGTGTATACCTTTAGAAGCCGGCAATTGTGTACCTTTAAAAGCCGGCAATTGTGTACCTTTAGAAGCCGGCAATTGTGTACCTTTAGAAGCCGGCAATTGTGTACCTTTAGAAGCCGGCAATTGTGTACCTTTAAAAGCCGGCAATTGTGTACCTTTAGAAGCGGGCAATTGTGTACCTTTAGAAGCCGGCAATTGTGTACCTTTAGAAGTAGTCAGCATCCCCGCACGCCTTATCGCTCTCGTTAGCCGAGGTGCGGGGTTCGATCCCCAGAGCCGCCGGGCACCCACCGGTGATACAATAGTTACAAGCTTTTCCCTGGTCTGGCGCTCGGCTTCTTTAGGGTGAAATGCTTGGGAAATGGGTCTTTGACCTCACCCTGAGAAGAGTAAAAATACCTTGCGCCATGGCGCCCTTTGGCCTCAGATGCCCTTGCGCCAAAAAAAAAAAAAATCAGTCATCATCAAGAAAAAGAATCAACCTACTCCAGTTCCTCTGACGCCAACACGCGTTACGAAAAATCACGTAGTGAAAACTCCCTTTATTTTTTGCAGATAACCCACGCCACGAGACGACAGCGAGGCACAGCAGCAGCAGCAGCTCAGAATTCATAACAAGTCAAAGAAAAAAAACACGGCAGAAAAAAATTTGGCACCAGCCGATGGGAAACCTTATAGGGATACGCACAACAGAACGACACCAGTTCCACGAATTGATGCCGGCAACGACTGATATTTATTGCAGTTGTGCTGCTCATTATCGAGCACGCGGCACACACTGTTCGATAGACTACAAAGTAGGAGAGAGAAAACATCGAAAACGAACGGTTAGAGGCCGACACACGAGCTGCGAGTGACGTGCGTATATTTCTAAAACACGAATACGCCCATATGGGAGTCGTGCAGCTGTCCTCTCCCCTCCCTAAAAAGGGTGCGCGCTAAAGGATAGCTAGATTACTCCCTTTTTTTACTCCTTTCTGTTTAGATTGTACAGTAAGGAAAAGGGGCTGAGGAGCTACAAAAATAAGCAGGGCAGCGCGGAGAGCAGACACGCCCCGAGCTCTAAGACGCGGCACGGAACGGGCTCTGTACACGCGCAACATCTCCCGATAATACGGCCACAAGCCGTCCGGTAACAAAAGACTTCGAAATGGAGGGGGGCGTCACTATACCTCTGCAACGAACAGACGCTTCCTTCGCTACAGCGTGCCACGGTTCGCCGCGTTGCGCGCGCGAGCACAAAGCAGGGCGGAGGAGTTCACACACCCGCTTCCTACATATACCGTGTTGTATGATCCGCCGTCCCTCCACGAGGCAACGCCACGATTGAACTGTGCCGTCCCATCGCGAAACGCCCCGACACACCGGCCACAACAGCGGAGTAAGGAGGAGGAATACAGCGCAAGCAGTTACGGATAAGCCCGCGAGAGGGGGCGACAATCCCCGAGGAGCAGGAATGAGGCGCAAGCCAAGCGAGGTAAAGACGGGCGAGCTGGATGAAAATAGGCAAACAGCGCGTCACAACTAGAGCAACGCAAATAGAGGACTGCCCGTACATAAGACGCCCGGAGGCCCTCGCCGTTTGTCTAGAAGGTGTTGCCACCTGGCGGCGCACAGCGAAACAGCGACGACGACCCGTCGCTCAGGCGAACACTGACCGAGACAGCGGTAAAGCTAGCGGGAAGAAGAATCTACGAAAGAAAGCTAACCAAAAAAAAAAAGAAAAATAACCTTAAAAAAAACACGAGTCGACCGCGCTTGCTCAAAAGGGGTAGCAGAGAGAGAGAGAGAGAGAGAGAGATACCCCATCATATTCCTCCCTGCTGCTGCATGGATGGATGGTGCACACGTCGGTTTTCTTTTCCTCCCCTTTTCAGCTCGAATTATCCGCGCTCTAGTTGGCGCCGCACTGCCCGCGCTGCTGACACCACCAGGGCGGCGCCACTGGCGCCTCCACGCCGGCAGCGCTACCGCTCACTCATCACAAAAGAACAAACAACTCCGCACAAAGGAAACACACACTCGCACCAATCGGGAGGCAGGCAAACAGGCGCGCAGCACACGCAGGTCCCGACGTCGGCACAACAGAAAAACGCTATCCCCGCCGCGAGTTGAAAAAAGAAAATAAAAAGATGACCGAAACAGAAAGAAGAAGGAAGACCCGTTCCTCTCAGCGTTGCGAGTGTGCAATGCATCAAGGCGCGAGCGCACACTGGGAAGGACGGAGCACTCCGTTACACCCGATGCGCACCCGCGGACGGATAACTGCACCGCTCGCCAGAACACGCGCGCGGACCAGAAGCGCTTTCTTCTCCCGAGACCCCGATTCGCGCGCACGCCAATGTGCGTATTAAGGCCACGCGCGGCAGGATCGACCGAGCACGGCCGAGCCTCGCGTCGTCCCCTGCCTCCTACCCGTGACCGGTGCGCCACGTGCTAAGCGATAACCTATTCACACCGGGAACGGGCGGCAGGCGCTGCATTTCGCGTGGGGGTCCGACCGTTAGCCGACCACGGGCCAGGCTTCGTCGCCGGCTCGGCTGGAGCTCAATGCGCGCTCGTAATGATTACTGCTCGAGCGTAGCGTGTTAACGCCGCGGCGACATGGTCGGAATGTTCGTTCGCCCATGAAACACACGTCGTCTAGGCGGGCAGGCGGCCGGCCCATGGCTTAATACGAGCCATTAGGCGGTACAAATGCAGCCGTGTAACGCGTCGCGCGTTTATTTAGGCGGACACCAACGCCACCTCGCAGCGCGACTGAGGTGTCCGCTGGCCCAGTGATCCGTCTTTAATAATTAATAATTGGTTTTTGGGGAAAGGAAATGGCACAGTATCTGTGTCATATATCGTTGGATGATGATGAGTATGGATTTTTATGGCGCAAGGGCAGCTATGGCCAAAGAGCGCCATGTCACAAGGTATTTTTTTCTTTTTCTCAAGGTGGGGTCAAAGACCCATTTCCCAAGCATTTCACCCTAAAGAGTCCGAGCACCAGACCAGGGGAAAGCTTGTACCCATTGTATCACCGGTGGGTACCCGGCGGCACTGGGGATCGAACCCCGCACCTCCCACATACGAGGCGGATGCTCAACCACTTGGCCACCGCTGCGGTTTTGGGGGGAAAGGAAATGGCGCAGTATCCGTCTCACATGCCGGCGGACACCTGAACCGCGCCGTAAAGGCGCGCTCACACTGGCGGGAAGCTTCCCGCGCCGGCACAGCGTCAACGTCGACGCTGCCTCGCAGCTCCTCGGAATGACGCTCACACTACGCGCGTTTTCTCGCTGCGGTTGTCTTGGAATGTGGAGAGAGGAGGCGCTGAGGGAGGACCCGAACGAGCAGAAAGAGAAGGGGATAGTCACGTGACACTAGAGAAGACTGGAAAGCGCACACTGCTAGCTCCCCTCCCGTCGCCCTGGCAAAGCAGCCGCCGAGTGCCCCGGCCGGCCGGGGCCGGCCGGCCGGACGCGCGCAGCCTCCGCCGACGGGGTCACTGTACTGGGACCGACGTCACGGTTCACGGTCGGCGCCCATTGGCTGTCCTTAATCACCGGCACGGGAAAAATAGGTACCGAAGGGGTAAAGTTAGTTTAGTTTTAGGGGTTTAACGTCCCAAGGCGACTCAGGCTATGGACCTCCTGCATGTTTGTAAACAAACGAGGTGGCGCTGCAGTCGCTAGCGAGCTCGTGGTAGGCAAAAGGTCGGGGAGTGGCGTCGCGGATAGGTGTTGTGCGCGGGTTTTCAAGGCTTGTAGGCGCGTTTCCAGTTTCTGCGAATCACAGCAATGGTCGATGCTTCCAACTTAGTAATTTGTCGAAGTACACGAGCTCGCGTTGTCCACTTGCGGCCTATAAAGAGAAATAGTTTGCCACTGTGTATTGTATATATGGTTAGTAGTAAACATGTAGAAAGCGTTCCTGCCGTTTATTTATGCGCTAGGCATTGAATAAAACAAGTTTTGACACTCTGCACTAGCCGGAATGATTTTACTTCGGGACAGTAGTGAGGGGAAGTGCTGGCGTTGTTTCGCCGGAGCAGACATGCGCTCATCGTCTGCTGACATACGTACGTGTCGCGCTGCGCGAAAAGTGGGGACAGAGTCGTGTCCCCGATCTCCTGTCTCGCTTAGCGCTGTTTTTAGCCGCATGACCACGCACCAGCCAGGCCGACTTGTCCTCTTGTTAAGCTGGTCGATTTAATGAAAATTTTTGATTTCTAGAATTATTTTCTTTCCTAGCCCTGACGTCTAGTTTCGTGAAGAAAAATTATAGCAAAATATTGAGTACAAATTTATAAATTACGCTTTTTAGAAGTGTGGTCGTCAAAAATTGTGAGGTAATTTCTTTGATTTCAGTGCCGCATTTCTTTGACCAAAGCGAAAGCGAAGATGCCATAAACGAGGGAATAAACTTTAAGGTTCGTTTTCTGACCTCTCACATTTTCTGCGACTGGATCACTCACCTTCGTAATTCGCATGAAAATCAAATGATTCCATTTGTCGCAAACTATTCCTGAGACGTTGAGGAGCGTAATAAATCTCCCGATTTTTTTCCCTACACGTGCAGTATTGTGTTAGTTATTTTTTGTAAGAAACGTTTTCATGTAACTATGCATGCATAGGTACTGATCATATAGAAAAACAACTAATCGCGCCATCATACAGAACAGGGCTTTATGCACATGCTGGCATAAAAAAAAAACTGCGCACTATCTACTCAATTATTTGAGACCTAGCTTGGGGGGACTTGACGACGGTGTTAATTATAATTACCCAGAACTGCGCCAGGTATAGCTATAAATAAAAGGAATGACTGAAACTAGCGTAGGAATTTCATATTTGCACCAAGTTTAGTTACATATCGCATGCATGAATAACGAAAACACTTTTCATGCCGCGTCCCCTCTCAATCTCGCCACGTGTCTGTTAGGAGCACGCCTGCGGCTGCTTCTTTCCAAACAAGCTTCGCGATCATGTATTACCTCATTAAACATGACACATGCATGATGCAATAAAAAAGCATATGGCGTTTAGCACACTTAAGGTACGCTATTCTAAGCACACCAACGCGACCGCGCAAGATTGACACAACTTACCAGACTTGTTTCTACTCGAATGAAATAATTACGTCGTCATATCAAGAAACAGTTTCAAGTAACTATTAAATGTCACAAAACGCGCCATTTAAACACGGTGTGCTATTAACAAAAAAACGCATTCCTTGGGGGCGAGTGAGCCTGTCGGCGCCCCGTGCACTCCGGCTCAAGGTGATAAGTACGTACGTGTGCAGCTGCATATGTCTTTTTTTACTTGAGCAATTATCAGCCTACTATCCTGAAGTTCAGGTGAATGAACGCAGTAATTTGCATGCTATTAAGTGCATTGAGTGGCAGTGCCTATCGAATCCCAGACATCGCGCTTTACTACCGTGGCCCAATGCCTGTTGGCCAGTTTCCGAATGCGGCATTTATGCGCGAGAAACCTATCGAGGCTAATTTAATATTTTTTATGCTACTACGCGGATCCAGCAGTGACGCAGCTGGTCAATACATGCTGCTTCTGCAGTGCACAGGCTTTAAGCAGCCGCCGGTAGCTGCGGCAGCTGCGGTAGGCACGGGCAAGCGGAACCTGTTTTGCCTACCATGCGAAAGTCGCTGCTAACATCAGCGCCACCGCATCTTCGTGACGTCGCGGGGTGAAGGAGGTCCATAAGAGACGCCGTAGTGAAGGGCTCCGGAAAATTCGACCACCTGGGGATCTTTAACGTGCACTGACATCGCACAGCACACGGGCCTCTAGAATTTCGCCTCCATCGAAATTCGACCGCCGCGGCCAGCAGCCGAGCGCCTTAACCACTCAGCCACCGCGGCGGCTTGGAGTTAAAGAAGAGAGAAAGAGATGCCGTAGTGGAGGGCTCCGGTATAAATGCGCCTTAGGTTTCCAAAAGCCAAACGGATGGTTTTTAGACTGCGAATAACACAACGCAGGAAACTAGACTAAATTTGCTTCGTGCAAGCGGGCTCTGGAGTCCGTGAAGTGTGCCGGGAACGGGATCGAACCGAAGACCGCGAGCGGAAGGCCGAGTGTATGCACATGAGTGTATACAGACGCCAAAAACGGGCCCCCCAGGCGAGCAATCGCCAGTTAAAACGTCTAAACGGACCTTCCAGTCCAGACCTCTCAGCCGTTACAATCAGCTACCGCTGATTAATGCACTAAGCCGGTAAGCTCAGATTTATTTTTGCCTTTTCCCCTCGCTAACGCACCCCTATTTTAAGGAGTATAGAATAAGGTGCCAGTTGGTATGACACGACTTTAAAGGGACACCCGGGAAGACTAAACGGAGATATTGTAATCGGTAAAAACTGATTTTTCACGGCTCTTTCCGAGTTGGCGGCGCTTTTCCGGCAAGCAGAATGCGCATTTATGGCTGACGTAACGGAACATTGAAAAATCTTCTAGCCACTGGATCCGAACTCGTGACACTGTTCTTTCTTCACAACCGCAAAATACGTCACGTTTCACGCCCGTCCTCTGACCTTCAGGCATGCATACATTTTTTTTTTTGATAGCGTTGTTTAACCGCCTCTGGGCATAAGGGGAGTTGGGAAGAAAAGAGAAAGGAAAGAGTGGATGGGTGTTAAATAAAGCAGGATAGGTGGGCCGATCTAATGAAGGCGAGGAGGGAGCGGCGATGTAGCCCCTGCGTCCAATCAATATATGAGGACGGGTTGTCTGGGTGGAGACCCGCTGCTGCCAGGCGGCGAATTCTAGTTGGCTTCAGTGCCGGGCAGTCCCACAACAAGTGGTAAACGTCAGCCTCAGTGTCTTGCGAGTTGCAGACTGGACATCCTAGGCGGGGATATAAGTGGCGAAAAATGAACCCAGTAAAGTAAAATGTTATTGATCGGCAACTCTGTAACTGGAGCGCAGCATGTACGTCGCATCCCTCGCCAAACTGGGAACCAGATACTTTCACCCGGGCCACTATACAGTCCCTGAAAGGACCCGACAACCGAGTACCCTTTTCCAAACAAGTCGCTCCTCCCAAACAAAAACGACAAATAAGCCCCGCCGCGGTGGCTCAGTGGTTAGAGCGCTCGGCTACTCATCCGGAGCAGCCGGCTTCGAACCCGACCGCGCCGGCTGCGTTTTTATGGAGTAAAAACGCTAAGGCGCCCGTGTGCTGTGCGATGTCAGTGCACGTTAAAGATCCCCAGGTGGTCGAAATTATTCCGGAGCCCTCCACTACGGCAGCTATCTCTTCCTTTCTTCTTTCACTCCCTCCTTTATTCCTTCCCTTACGGCGCGGTTCAGGTGTCCAACGAGATATGAGACAGATACTGCGCCATTTCCTTTCCCCCCAAAAAACCAATTATATTACATAAAACGACAAATAAGTCGTACTTCCCAAATAAGTCACCCTTCCCGGCAAACTGCGGGACCGCGCGCGCGCTGAACGCCGTCTGACCCGCAAACTCGCAATCGCCAACCGCACAGCACGCGCAAGGCCCGGCGCACGGGCAATCCCACGGTTGAGGCCCAGCGAAAGAGGTCCAGCCTATCCATACGCGAAGAGACCGCGGAAAGGCCTATCGGGCACCGCACAGCAGCGTCTCGGGACGAGGACCGGCTCACCCCGTTCATGCCAAGCGGTGGGCTTGCTTCCTTCGTACCGGACGGGTTTATGTGAATGGCGAACGCCGTGAATGGCGAACGCGACACGGAAACACCGGGCCACAGTTGGCGGGCAGCGCTTCTTTCCGTACGACGCCGAATCGGGCCAATACTCGTGAAAAGAAGGGGGGAGGAGACGACGACTAAGGACTGCACAGCCGGTGAATGGTAAAGCTACTGGAGAGAGCGTGACGCGGTAAGATCCCAGATTCAGACGCAAAGCACGCGCACGACGACCCGCAATGCGCTCCCCCACCAAAGCCGTCCGAAACACACACGCGCGTATACGCACGCACAAACCCCTTCCGGCGGACTGGCTCGGGACAGGCAGGGAGGGGAAAGCTGAACGCAGGACAGGTTCAAGAAGTCGTTCAGGAGCCCTCCCCGAAGGTTGAACGCGCTTCCACCCGCCATCCATCGACGCTGTTATCGGCGTTAACGGTGTTAACGTCCTAGACGTAGCACCGCGAGACGAATGCTGGGTGCATTACTTCCAGGTAGGGGATCAAACGAGCAAGGAACGAGTCGCGGCAACGATCAGAGCTGAAGAGGCACCCGACAACACCGGCGAGCGGAAAACAGTGACTGCCACCTTGTGAGGACCCGCCGCGGTGGCTCAGTGGTTAGGGCGCTCGGCTACTGAGCCGGAGCAGCCGGCTTCGAACGCGACCGCGGCGGCTGCGTTTTTACGGAGGCGAAAATGCAAAGGCGCCCGTGTGCTGTGCGATGTCAGTGCACGTTAAAGATCCCCAGGTGGTCGAAATTATTCCGGAGACCTCCACTACGGCACCTCTTTGTTCATTTCTTCTTTCACTCCCTCCTTTATCCCTTCCCTTACGGCGCGGTTCAGGTGTCCAACGATATATGAGACAGATACTGCGCCATTTCCTTTCCCCCCAAAACTAATTTACATTTCCCACATTATGAGGCGCCCGGCGGCAAGTCGTGCAACACGGGCGCTGAAGCTAGAAGAAGCGGTGCCCCCTCGTGCGTGCATGCCTTCCCCCCACCACAGTAAACCTAAAATTTTTCTCCTTTCAGAATCAAGGCACTGGTGAACACCTGGCGCGCCAGCGTGTCACGTTTTTCCCTAAACAAAAACAAAATGTTAAGGTTGCCTTCCGACCGTCCCTCGTATGAAGCATAATAACACGCCAGAAGTGCTTCCCGTGTAACATCACGCTCGGCACTCGTACGCTCGCTTCACCGATGTCCACCATTCCCAGGCGACGCTGAGCAACGCGGTAGTACTGAATTATGAAAAAGGGATTGAACTGCAAACCACGCGCACACACTGCGGACTCTATTTTGTAAAGGTTACTTTCGACTCGACTCATTTCTGGCCTCACACACACAGTAAACGTGAGTCGTGACGTCACTGAACCCGGCAGCCAAGATAAGCCCCGTCAGTCAGTCGCCGGCTCCGGCACCACCGAAGGCGGAGCCGATTACGAAACTACGCGACCTCCGCTTCGCCACACCAACGGACTGAGCACGAAGGACGAGGTGTTCGCGTCGCACGCGACATCGCGCGTCACGCAGTGACAGGCACAGCGACATCGCGCGACAGAGAGAGAGAGAGGCTTCGGAACACAAAACGCGCCTGTGCTCCCACCGCGAACAGCTACTTCGCCGTGAGACGAAGGGAGACCGAGTTGCGCACAAACGCTCGACCTTACAGCAAAGCACGCTTCTCTGTAGCTGGCGCTTGCGAGCGGGCGCCCCTTACCTCCTCTCTTTCTCAGTGAACAACGGCAGCTTTGCGCAGTCGAGGAGGAGGAAAGGAGGAGGTTGAGAAACCGCGCTGGGAAACGACGCGTCTGTATTTTTATTTTCTCCCTCCTCTCGACGCATTTCACCCGCCCGACGCAAACCCGCTGCCTGGCTACACCTGCACAGATCGCTGTGGCACGAGCCGCCAAAAATGAAAAAAAAAAAACGCCGCTCTCCCCACCCCCGAGAGTTGCGGCAGCAGCTACGGTAGAGGCAGCGCCCGCCTCGTCGTTGTTGCAGCCAGCGCGCAACGCGTCATCGGCGACGACGGGCGACAACGGAGGAAACCGACTCCGCCACGCACCGCGCCACTCATCGGAACGGAGAGAGGCAGAGAGCTTCTTTCCCCGGAGGACGTCCCCCTCCAACGACGGAGAGGCTAGCCTAAGCAGGGGAGTACACATTCCCCTTACATATCTTTTTCTTTTACAGTCTATACAGACTGTCCATAGAGTTCTGTCTATAATGCCTAAAGACTATTGACTTTCGACCGTATATTTTTGAAGAATGGTCCCTGTATAAGTGACCGCCCTTAAAAAAAATTTCTTTGGCCACAGACTTCTGTCCATGAAGTCTATAGACAACCCTAGAGAACAGTCTATACGCAATACAAATCCTGTAGACAGTCTATAGACAATCTATGGATTTACGGTCACACTTTTAGTAGCCTTTTGTCTATAGACAGTATATAGACTATGAATAGACAAAAGAAAATTTCCATAGGAAGGAAACAGTCCACGAGAAGTCTATAGACTGTATATAAACCATTCTTGTAAGGGTCCACGCCAGCTACACTACAAACTAAGGAGTAAAAGGAGTAAGCAGTCATTTACCGCACTTCCTTTTTTTACTCCGATATAGGCGTATTCGTTTAGAGTGCACGGTACAGAGGGGCGTGAGTAAACTTGCAGAATTTTTGTGTGTGAAAAAAAAAAAAAAACCAGTCCCACGTTTCCGCCCGCAAAGGAAAGGACGCGGCGGCGCGAGGGAGAAGAAAAAAAACAGTCCCGCGTTTTCCAACAGCTTTGGCAAGGATTTGCCCGTAATCCGCCGGCCGCAGGAAGGAAGCGGATTGTGACCGGCGAAAAGGCCAGCATCGCGTGGGATTCCCCATCGGTCCCGCAGCAATCGCCACGTCGTTCCCCTCCGAGTAAGCAGAAAGCGGTGGTGGCTACCTTCGTCCTCGCCTGGATATATATTCCCCACCCACGAGATATGTTCGGGGTGGTTGAGCGGGAACAAGAGAAGAAGAGGTTCAGTCGCCCCGGCTACAAGGTGCGAGTCGGAGTGGAACTGGACACAACATTTGGGTGAACAGACACAGTGCAACTACACTCCCATCACCACCACCCACCCTCGAAACAGCCTGCGGATGCTAGTTGCATTCGTCGAGCTCAAATACACAAACACTGCGTGCAGGAAGAGATAGAGCAGGATTGTAGCACTCGAGCGGTGTGCACCTATGGTGGAAAATGAAGTGAAATTTCAATGCACCTGCTTTGCCAGAGGGGCAAGGTGCGTGTGCGCCTGAACGGTCAGTAAGATATATACCCGGCTGCGCAAGTAATTCTTTCAAACTCTGCGCTGTTCTCACCTCTGCGTATCTTGCGTTTACACTACTACACGTGAGAAACAGCACCGCACACATTCACGCTAGCCGCCCTAGCCGCCGACTGTCTCGCCCTCAACAATGAAGCTACGTCGATTTGTAAAAAAAAAAAAAAAGATTGGAGGAGACACTTAAGCTCCGCCTTAGGGGTACGACGCGATAACGTAGTGGGTTAATTCCCATATATGAAGATGTTCATTCCCTACTTAAAGGTGTTGGCCCGCTGTACTTAAAACACGAAGGCTTACAACAAAGAACAGGAAGACGAGACATATAACGTGGGCGAACTTTCAACGCTACCTGTCTCGTCTTCCTGTTGTTTGTTGTAAGCCTTCGTGTTTAAGTACAGCGGGCCAACACCTTAAAGATGAAAAAACCGACTAGCCACCATTGCAGCATTGCAGCGGTTAAGCGATGCGCAAACTGCCCCGCCATTTCAACTGCTCCATGCAGCGGTGGGCCTTGTCCAGCTCCTGCAGGTTGCTCTTGCCGAGTGACCAATCATTAATTTAACTGTCACCTACCACCGGTGGACAGGTCCCTCACTCTCAGGTGGAAAGGCTGTGATACGACACTCACCGCAAGG
>NC_135501.1:184044360-184049360 GCF_052857255.1 Amblyomma americanum | reverse complement strand
CAAAAAGCGAGCGCCCCAGTGAGCACAATCGCGAGTAAAAGAACGAGGAGGAGGGCCCGCTCGCGATACGCTACGAGCCAACGAGAGGCGGGTAAACGCGCTCGTTAAAAAGCCGAAGGTCGCGTCGCGGTGAGCCGGAATTCGCTCCCGTCTCCCTGCGTCGTGGAATGCCAGCCAAACGCGATATAACCGAGATCTGGGACTGCGGCGATTATAGGTCCGCGGCGAAACCGGACTAGAGACCACGCGCGTTGCGTAGCCTGCACAAAGAATGGTCTACAAAAAACCAGACTGACCTCCTTATAACCCCTTTTAACCGAAGGTATGCGCGCTTATGAAATCATTAAACTCGCCAGAGAGACAACGCGTCCGAAGGCTGGCAATCGCGCCGGGAGAGAAAGCTCCGCAGTCTTGAGAGTCCGAAATTTGAGTTTTACAGATTGCCGCGCCTCCTGTCGGTCCGAACGTGAACCGACAAACACCACCGACGGATGGCGTGAGGGCCGTATTTTAGTTGAATCGGGTAGCAGCCTCGTAGGAAGTCCCCAGAACGTGCCGAGGGAAAATTTAAAAAAAGCTAAAAAATATTGAGTGTACTTTACCGGAGGAGGATACACCGGCTACTGCGACGGTATCGCTTGGAGAAAGAGCCTGGGAAAGGGCAGACAGTAGGTGAACGGTTCCTTGTAGCATGTCGACAGGACAGGACGGTATTCCAATTATGTTAATAAAGAAATCTGGCCCAAAATCTAGCCAAGCACTGAGAGGTAGTGAGCAAAATTATAATGGATGACGAAGTCCCCGACCAATAGACACTACTAAGCAGGAGGGCCATGATAATATAAGGGGAAGGGGGGCAAAGCCGACATATAAACAACTATCGTACCGTAACAGTGACAACAGTTGTTTACAGGGTGGTTTACAAGATAAAAAAAAACACGCCAACGAAGGTCAACGAACGGCTGGCCCGCGTAGTTGCCAGAATATCACGAGCGTTAATAGCCTCTTTCGTAATGAAGCCTCGACAAAAATATCCAGCCCCAGATGGGCACACGTAATCTAATCTCGCTTTTCCGGTAACGTGGCAGCTGGCGTCACCATGACTAAAACCGGCGCACGCACACACAGTCCCTCATATCACTTTGCATGCAAATCAGCATGCGGCGACGGAAACCAGCACCGTCAACGCGGCCGACAAAGCAGCAACCAGCATGGCCTAGATTAAACAGCTGGCAGGCAGACAAGCGCTGGAGTTCCGGCAACGTGTGCTCGAAAGACCGAATATTCGGATAACAAGCTGCCTTTCTCTTGTTCGCTTCGCTACGCGAAAACTCGTGCCTTCAATGTTTGACGACACACGGATCCTGATGTCTAAGCTGAGCGCCGGACAGCACAAAAAGGAAAAAAAAAAGGGGGGGGGGGGGGAGAGGCCGGAAGAAAGCTCTCGAGTTCTCCAGCGTTAAAAAGAGACACCCCGGTGTTGTCACCACCGATCGCGAAATGTCGCAACAACCACAAATAAAAAAGAACTCTAAAAAAATCAAAGAGATCAAGCCCAAAACACGAGCGCAAATGTAAAGAAAGCAGGCTCACCGTCGAGGAAACCCTAATCTAATAGAGGGACTCCCCGCACCACGTTCGATTGATTTCCTCTTACTCTCCCCTTTTAAGGGGCGCCCGACTACACACAAACACCGGAGGAGGGAAGCCCGGCAAGAGTCTTCGACCTGCTTGCAAGCACTGCCGAGTCTTGTCTTCGAACGTAGCAGGGCTAAAGGCTAAGGGCAATTGATGTATCCGTCCGTTTAGTTGAACTGGCGTATCAAGACTCTCCGAGCGAAGTTCCCTTTGTGCGCCTCTCTACGGTATTGTACATAAATAAAACAATTGCCATTAACCTCCCATTGCCCGCGCGGCGCTGTATTAGTCACCTAATATGTCCATTGTCTAGGGGAATCCCCTCACGCCAAGGTGGAGCAAATTTCTTACCAGGGAGTAATTACTCGTTATCATCCAGCCAAGCGCGAAAGCTGTATAACTTTCTTCTCTAGCCGCTTGGCTGTGCTTGGGTGGTCGCTGATTAGCAATCACTCCGCTAACCAACGAGCAGTAAATTAAATAAACGGTCTAGTGTTCCACTCCACTGAACAAGCGGGGAGGATCGAAATTCCTACGCTTACAATTTCGTCTCGTGATTTGCTTGCTGCTTAGATAACAAAAAAAAAAAAGATTCACGTCGGCACCTGCCAACTACCCACGATGTCACGCTATAGGGTAAACCTCTATGTCAGGACAAACGGTCGACACCATTGGCTACAACGGCCTCCCTTGGAGGGGTGCTTGCCGCTTCGTTATGGAGTAGTGTTATGGAATAGTCGTATCAGACCCATCGTTGGGGAGCAGTATCAGACCCTTCGTTGGGGAGCAATATCAGACCCTTCGTTGGGGAGCAGTATCAGACCCATCGTTGGGGAGCAGTATCAGACCCATCGTTGGGGAGCAGTATCAGACCCATCGTTGGGGAGCAGTATCAGACCCATCGTTGGGGAGCAGTATCAGACCCTTCGTTGGGGAGCAGTATCCGGTGCCGCTCTTCGTTGTGGAGTAGCGTCCGACTCTTCCTTATGGAGTAGTGTCAGAGTCATCGTTATGTATGGAGTAGTGTCAGACTTCGTGATGGACTCGTGTCCGACTCTTCGTTACGGACTAGTATCCCGACTCTTCGTTATGGAGTAGTGTCAGACTTCGTTACGGACTAGTACCCGACTCTTCGTTACGAACTAGTACCCCGACTCTTCGTTACGGACTAGTACCCCGACTCTTCGTTACGAACTAGTACCCCGACTCTTCGTTACGGACTAGTACCCCGACTCTTCGTTACGGACTGGTATCCCGACTCTTCGTTATGGAGTCTGCGCATAGCAGGGGTACAACGCAACAATGCTCAGCGGTCATGGACGTGGGCCGAGCTTCACAGCAGACGCGTACACGGCTCTCAAGAATCACCGCTCTTTTCATTTATACTTTTGTTTCAGATTTGCAGTTAATGAGACGCGGGGAACTCGCTTCTCGCACAGTAAAAATTCAGCGCCTCACTTCAATAGTTCAACATTCGCTACGGCTCCTCTTCGGCGCACCCGGTTGACACGAGCGACAGAAAGCGAGGGGGGGGGGGGGGGGGGGGCACTGAGTCACTCTACCACGCACCGGGGTAGGCAGGGCACCTGAAACAACGGCGTAGTACAGACGGATGGATCGAATCCCGAAACTTCGGCCACTGTTACTACGTGCTTCCCCCTCTAATTGGATTAAGACCCGTCGCGAATACTCCCCAAGTCTCGTACCCGGTCCCGCCGTCAACCTACAACCAGACAAGCGTGCACCGTCGTCGTCACGGCAACGACAAGGAAGGATGGAGGACGCTTCCCCAATGAAGCGGAACGTTTCGCCGGAACTGCACGGCGCAGCGCGCGCGCTTCTCCGCACGCTATGCTGCATGCAGTCCCAGCCTTGCGTAGAGCCGCCGCACAGCAGCGCCATCACCTCTCGGGAGGAACGGCGGATGTGCCGCCACAGTGTTGCCTGCGGACGACGGGAAAGCTAACAACAGATTTACCACGGGGTCACCTTATACCGCTACCGTACGCTTCTGACGCCAGCCACGAAAAGCGTTTGCGCAGAGGGCCCCGATAAAACTGGTGCAACAACTCTAGAACGGAGTAAAAAAAAAAGGAGCAAGGAGTAAAAAAAGGTGTAAGCAGACCTCTAGAGCACTACTATCTGCGCTTGCGCAATACGCGGCTAATACCCGTGTTACACGGGCGTTTTCAACGACAGTTCAGTTAACCGCCAGTTGAGGATTTCAACTGCCGTTGAACTGGAATCGCCAGCTGTTACACGAGCACTTCGCGTTCAGTTCAGTTAGCACTCTAACCACATGTCCTCGCGTCTAGAGCGAAGTGTGAATAAGAAAAAAAGCAGTGTGTGCATTTTTTCTCGTTGTAAATGATCGTAGTGTATATATTCTTTACTATAGTGACAATTATTTTTTGTGTATTTCTCGCTTTGCGGTAGAAATCTGCGGGTTCGAAGCACACTGAGCCAAGACAATCCAGTAAGAGGGCAAGTTTTTCGGTCCGTCTAGTCGCCATCTTGTCAGTTGGCCGTTCAACTGGGATCCCCGATCTCAGTCGAACTCAACTGCCGTTGAGATTTCAGCGGCAGTTAGCACTGCCGTGCAACACCGCTAACTGCCGTTCAGTTCAACTGAGAATCAACTGAACTGCCGTTGAAAACGCCCGTGTAACAGGGGTGTAAGGAAGGTATAGCGGTACACTGTTAACGCCGTTGAAAAACGCTCCGGCGGTGCAACGGAGCGACAATCGGTGCCGACAATCAATGCCGACAGCGCGCGAGCAGAGAGGGGGGGCATCGGGGAATATTTTAGTGCCGGCCGTATTGTGCTAAACTTAGCAACGCACCTCACTTTGCAAAAATATACGTCGCAAATCAGGATGTACTATATATATATATATATATATATATATATATATATATATATATATATATATATATATATATATATATATATATATATATATATATATACTCATGTCTCACAGCATGCCTGCAGTGGACCAGAAGACAGCAAAGGATTCCAGAACGTGCTCTCTGATTAACGGGTGTTTTTTTGCGCGCCGAAGATAACAGCGACCCAGATAAGCATGCCCTAGTGAAGAATGGATTGGAATTTCTACCACTCGGCATTCTAATAGAGAGGCACGTCCCTGTTTTCGTCCACACATATCAGACAAGAAGCCAAACGCGAAGTGCGCACTTCCCGGCATTCCTGCGCCTACTCCGTCGTGAATGAAAAAGACCGCAGCGCCTCTCCCCCCTCTCTCTCTCTGGGTGTAAATTACGAGAAACTAAACGACGGCACGATGAGAGAAACACTACAAGCGAGATTCCACTGAATGCCAGTCCGTCACCGGCGGGTC
>NC_135501.1:183911326-184044260 GCF_052857255.1 Amblyomma americanum | reverse complement strand
GCCCGTTATCTTTCACAGTCTCCATATCTTCATCTGGCAGTAGCAGAGGAGGCACCCTTGCAAGACAACCATGGTCCTGAGCTGCACAAAACGGGATGCCGCAAAGTGATAAGCCAGGCCGGCTGCAGGAGATAAAAGGGGGGAAGCTCTCCAGACAGCAACGTCGCCCTTCTGTTTGTGAGGATAAGTCTTGTTGACACACAGATTGTCGCCGCTGATAACAGAAAAAACTGCGCGCAACTGCCTGTTTTCGAGGGGGCAGCCGGGGGCGAACTGCGGCCCGCTCCACTGCAAGTGGGGAAGGATGCAGACACGATAAAAAAAGGGAAGGAGGTCATCAAAACTCCGTCCGTGTGGCAATGCTCAACGGTCACTCGTTTCGCCAAAGGAATCATTGAGGCAGGGGACAGTGCAACCTACAATGCAGCCGCGGTCTAACCGCCTCCACTCTCTCACAAACGAATACGCCTATATGGGAGTAACAAGGGTGTAAAACGCCCATATGGGAGTAACAAGGGAGTAAACCGTCCTCAAGGGCACAACCTATTGTACAAGAAAGTGCGCTCAGAACCGGGAAATCAAATTCACAATCTGCCATGGCAACAGAGGGCTGGCTTACAGGTTTCTGACAGTTCCCCATGTGGTTTGCCTCCATGACTTGATATGCAATGCCATGCGACTGTGCCTCCATACGTACTCCCTTTAGTCTCCCCTAGGGGACATTTTTTTCTTTACGAATTCACTCTAGATTCTACACAAGGATGAATGGTGTGGACGGTTTTTGATTACCCAGGGCTTAATCTGATTACGCCCTGGTTTATCCAATTTAAGCTGAAGCCCTCCAGGATGTCACACTAGCAGGCCCAAAGGGGATCAACCTCTACATCATGGTAACTGGTAGACGGCATCTTCCCCTTCGTTCTTGAGTTCCATCCGACTATAGTACGAGGCCCTATGACCCAAAAACATGCCTCCACTATGTATAAACGAACACGCTGTAGTGATAAGAATCTCGGAAGGAATTTTTACAAGGGCAGGTTTGTAACGGGCCAACAATGGATGTTCGGCCAAGGAAACAAAAAAATGAAAAGTCAGCACCGCACAGTAGTAGTTCTACGAATGAGTACGAGGTTTTTTCCCCAATCGTCTCACCACACGTTTACCACATTCCGAGACCTCAAAACATCGCACTGCGCTCTGCAGAGTATGCCGAGGACAAAGCAGCAACTTCTGGCCCGATTATCAATTGAAGCCGGCCACTGAGCGCCGCCGGAATGAATGTACGACACAGCGTCAACAGCAGTGCACAATAAGGCGGTCACGTGCAACTTCGTTGAAGCGACTAACGCGCGGGGGTGGCTGTTTGTTTCTAGAACTTTTTTTTTTTTTGTTTTGGCTCCAACGCACCGCGAAGCGGTGGCAACACATTCATTGCAAAGGGTTTAGCCATCCTTAACATGCACCATCAAAGAACCGCATCGCGACAATGCTCCCTTTTTGAGGATTTCTCTTCTGACGGATTATCGTCGACTACTGCAAACGCCTTACACGTTCTTTATTTACTTGATTGTGGTTGCCGCACGGAAACGTCGGCGCGAGTGTCTAGTTCTAGCCGTTTCTTCTTCGGAGCAATCAATCCCCCTTGACAACGAAGCAAACGCACGCCTAACGAACGCCGGCTTAGTTACTGCGCGCAAATACGTTCCCAGCGCGGAAGAAAAAAAAATGCTCAAACATAAGCCAGTGAACAGTTCGTGCTATAAAACGTTCGCACTGCTTCTGTTTTATTTTTCACGGAGTGAAGGTGTCGAAATGACACAAACACAAGGGCACGAGAATTCAAGTACATGCAAAAAAAGCATACATCACTCCACCACATATCGCTCGCATTTCATGAAGCACCGGTGACGGGGATACAACAAAAGCATAACTACACGTTGCAAATCACTGCATCTGCCCACTGCCACAATGGAAGGTGATTGTTTTGCCGATCAAGGCAGTCAGTCAAGCGTTCATTCAGTTAGCGTTCACTGTAATCCAACCAGCATTTCCGTACTGACAGCGAACTTTTTTTTTTCTTGGGGAGGGGGGGGGGGGGGCGCTGACGTAGCTAGAATAGACGTACTATCTTTGGTGGCATCACAGGCTAGAATGAAATGAGGCACGAAGAATTCCTACCAAGACTCTTGGTGCCCCCGTCTCACAAACACAAACAATGTTACTACGGTTCCTATCACCGCACCCAACAAGGTCAGCCCCCTACAATGATAAAGGTCCCTCAAGCAAAAAAAAAAAAAAATCTTCCTGGCCTAAAAGCGCCTACGCGACGGCGATAAGCAACGCCTATTCAGGTGCGTCATTGTTCTAACGTCTACAAAGAGCCACAGCGCATGGTACGCAGAGTCCCGACGATTTTCCGCGCTATCCACAACACGCGAGGCTACGCTCCGACCTAACACAAGTAACAGGTCTCCGCATCTGGAACTACCTTACTTAACACAACGTCTAACCTTAAAATAATCAAGACACCCTAGAAATAGAAGCTGTCGTCACTATAACAACTGAATTCCAGCTATATTCCGATCTGCACATAAGAACAGTGACATCGAAAAAATAAAAGCCGCGTAATATAACCGAGTAGTGTGCGGCGAAACCGACGCGGGCGGTTATTGTAAACCGAAACATAAAAACCGTTAAGAAAAAAAAAAGATCAGGGGCAAAAACAAAGGGTGAAATGTAGGGTCATTGCGTATGCCAGTACGCACGAGGAAACCCGAAGCCTCCCCGGTTGAAAACCGAAACTGCTCTCCGCGTGTAACCGCTGCACACGCTACCTACACTTCCTAAAAGAGAAAAAAAAAACAGACGGAAAGAAAACACAGCTGGACCGCTGGTCTAGCACGACAGCGCAGAGCATTAAGGATCATCACTGCGGAGAGAGAAGGGGGGGGGGGGGGGATGATTGTTGCAGGAACGGCAGCTTCGTGAACGACGGAGAGAAAAAAAAGAGGCCCGGGATAGGGGGGGGGGGGGGTGCAGGAACAGTTTAGTACTACGTCTTTCAACACCACTGCAAACAAAACATGCGGACGGAGGCTTTTGCAACCGCGGACATGGCTACGCTTGCGTAAAATCCGCCGTAGCACAACGGCAACTGCAGACCGCCACTGCTGAAACAGGGGCGCGTTTTACGAAGGCTGTGGTCGTCGCCGATGGAATACGGCTATCGTGTGGATGCAACAACTGCATGCCAGGTCTTCAGATAGCGGCCACCCGTCGAGATTACGACAGGCAGCCACCTTTTAAGAACAATAAACGCGATAATGGAACTGGGTGGGAAAAAAGGAGCTAAGGGTACAGAGCGCAGACGGTGCCGGTAGCAAACTTTTTTTTCAATCTAGGTTATTTTTCGTTCGCACCTAAGTGATATTTACAGCGCACTACAATGTCGGCGGAAATTAAATCCAGAGGTAAAAACTTGACGCAGTAACTGGATCACTGTCAGTAAACCACCGTATGGAAACAAAGGTGACACGGTTTCAAACCGCTTCCACATCGTCTGGTGAAGGAAGCCACTGCGATGCAGCCACCAGCAGCAAGGAACAGTACGCGACGAGGAAGACAGCAAACAAAACAAAAAACGCGAACCCGTCCGCTACCAACACGGCACTTTGCAGAACACGCCACACACAGTGGGGGAGCACCGCCATCACGGATATGGCAAAAACCAATAGCGCTAGCCTTATGCGCCTCCCCGCCACTCGTGACATCGTTTCTTGCAGGTAGCAAAGCAGAAGCAAGGCAACAAAAAAAACGCAAAAAGACGCGATCACAAACACACCGCCGCCGTCCCAGCAGCAGCAGCTCCAGCGAGCGAGCGGCGCAAGGGAGCTCGCGTTTTTTCCTCCAGCATACCTGCCGGCGAAGAGACCGCTCTCTCTCTCTCGGCACGCTACGCTAGGGACACGGAAGCGACGAGGATACACGAAAACGGAACAAGCGACCACGACAACAGTGCAAGCAGGGGCGGGAGAAAGAGGAAGCCATTTGAGGCAACGGCCGCTTCATTGGGCGCTTCCGACAAAAATAAAAAGGACGATGCTGCCACCCGTGCTTCCTGGGAAGCACGGCACCACCGACGCGTCGCTGTAGAGAATTCGCGGGGGCCACAAATACGAGCCCAACGGTAGCAGTCGTGCGGGTGTACTACAAACTAGACCCGCATCAAAATAGCAAAATAAAGCACAGGGCGAGGGCGGTGGAACGGGGCTTCCCAAACAAGATCGCATCGGCGGGATTCTTCCGATAATCGCCGCCGACGCAGGCGAAAGACGAGAGATGGTGTGGGCGGAGAAGCAGACGGCGGGCGCCGAGGTCTAGGCCATCTTCCAGAGACCTCCGCAATCGTGGGTACTACGAAATCGCGCAAGCCAGAAAGAAAAAAACAGCTCGAGCGGCGCGGCCCAGAACGGGCGCCGTAAAGCACGCGGGGCGCCTTTCAAAAGGGTTAAACGACGACGGGAATGGCATCTGTGCGAGTGGGAAAGAAAAAACAATGAGCAACAAAAACTGGAGCAGGCGCGGACGCAACAGCGCCAACCTTGGAAGCACAGCTAGCAGCAGCAGCGGCCGAAAGCTAACGGGCTTCCGTCGATGAGCAGGACAGCGCGTCCGGTCGCCCGCCTCTTCCACGTTTCGGAACGTCGAGGAAGGCAACGACGTTCGCGTACGGCTGTCACATTGCGACACAAAAGAAGTGCTCCGCGAGCGAAATAGCCGAGCGAGATGCTTCGCACGAGAGAGAGCTAGCTCATCCCGGCTCCGTGCCCCGAGCCTGCGGAGCGCCCGACAAAGGAGCGTCGACGGCGAGCTCCGCAGGCGCTCCCGGGCGCACGGCGAACGCCTCGATTGCGTCTTGTCGGCCTCGACGGGCTCGCCGCCGACTCGCGGACACGCTCCCGCTGCGCTCCGACGCGCTGTGCGCTCTAATTCGGCCGTTCTCGACGTATTTTAGGCCTAAGGGAGCGAATAAACCTGAGCGCCATATTGCTTTTTTAAGCCAGCGCTAGCCATTGCCAGAGGCACAAGGCAGTTCGGTTTGTATGAAAAAGCGGCGTTCCGGGAGCGCCCGTCGGACGCCACGGACGCTGTCAACCGTCGGGGACGCGGGTAAGTACTCCTGCGGTCGCACAAACGCGGAGCGCGGCGCTGACAGGGCGTGCGAAGCCACGCGCAAGGGGGTGTTCGGAAGCTGGGCGAAACAGGCAAAGCGTCGCACTCACTTGAAACTCGGCCCGTTCGACGTCCCACTGGGCCCTCTCCATTTCGAAGCGGGCCCACTCGTGCTGTATGAAGTGTAATATCCCGGGTATGGAGTACTGGGGCCTCTGCGCCGGTTCTTCTTGGCTCATCTTGGCGTTCATGCCCATGGGGCCCCCCGGCGGCCCCAACTGACCGGTGTGATTCGGCGTTGATGAGACGTCGTCCATGGTATATCAATGCATGGTCGCCATTTACATGGACCAGCCGTGGCCGACGACGTCACTCGGAATGCCGGGATACATTTTCCTCTGGGTGTTGACGTCACTTCGCCTCTGTTTGCTTCCGGTGGGGAGAGATGGCGCAGCGAACGCAAGCGTCGTTTAAGTTCCTGCTGTTTGGTGGCGCTATGCAATACGCCTACTCAGACAACGAAGCGGTTTATCTACCCGTTGTTTTTTATTGTTTTGTGGCTTGAGCTGGCCTTTGGACCTTATTTTCGATGTGCAATATCTTAAGTGTTAATAATACTTCTAAATTTGCTTCGTTTTGCTGCTAGCTTTGCAAAACCTTGTAATTCTCTTCGTAAAGCCTCGCATGAAGAGGGTGCGCTGTCGGCAGTGGAAAGTATATTTTCTTGTACTTCGGACTTCACCCTTGTGAAAGTTCTACGCTGGCCTCTTTGCAGTGTTTTGACAATGCCTTGGCCACTATCGCGCGCATTTCAAACCTCGTGAGAGTAGCCTCATGCATGACTTCTTTAATATTTCTTGTCGCTCTATCGGGCGAATCATTGCGAGGTAACGGAAAGCACTCAAAAAATGTGAAACGAAAGTTCGACTATCCTGGAAGTGCGTTTTTCCGCGCTAGTTATGGGCCTGCTGTGAAAACAGCTTGTCAGGAGAACGAGGGGTGATCGTCGTTGGTCACTCGTCGCGGAATTAATGCGAAGAATATCTTAGTTTGACCGGCGTTGTTTTCTTTTGTCTTATCTCTAGCCTCCGGAGGCAAGCTGGAGATATGTATAAGTTCCTGCTGATCGCCAATTACGAGCAGCGACTTCGCTACGCCTACTACTTTTACCCAGTCGACAAAGCGAGACGGCCTTCACTGGAAAGCGCGCTTATCCAGAAGTGCCTTTCCCGAAATCAAAACAGCGTGAGTAGTCGTTGAGAGTACGAGCCAATTTCATGTCAGGCGACTACAGGACTGCACATCCTAGAAACATTTCTTTTGAAACACCTTGTCGTTTACACCGAAAAGTTTATATCATATTTTCGTTTTGCCGTAAATGTGCCTATCATTATGTACTTAACTGAACTTTTATTTTGTCGTGACCAGGATGCTTTTCCTTAATTCCTGCTGTTAGGAGGCCATGCGCATACATATGCGGCTTTATCAAGTTTACCTATTCGGAGTTTTTTTGTTCTTTGCAGGCCTGTAATATGGAATTTGAATATAATGTACACTTTTGCAATGCATAATATATATATATATATATATATATATATATATATATATATATATATATATATATATATATATATATATATATATATAAACCTCACTGAAAGTCATCGCTGATTTGTGATTGGCCTTACATTAGATGCCTGCAAAGGATATGGGAAGAGTTTCAACAAGGAAGAGGCAAAGATGTGCCAGCAAAGCATGCATAGACCATAATCTATGCGCATGCTTCAGGAACACATTCAATCAATCAATCAAATCAGTTTTATTCAAACGGCTAGTAAAAAGCACATGCGAATCATCCGGGCCCTTAGCCTTCTCGGCTAGACTTGGGCCCATGCAGGAAGTGCGAAAAATAAATATAGCGAGACAACTCAGTATTATACACAGAATTCATGTACAGCAGTTATGAGACAGTTATATACACATAAAAGCGAAATACTCAGCAAATTATACAGTAGTTGGGAGGACAAAAAAAAAAAAGAACGAATGCATCCAAGAAAAATACTTATTTATAGTGGAGTCGAATGTTGCTGGCTCCGGAAAAATTTTTTTATATCGGCGATTGACAATTGACTTATTGTTAAGTTAGCAGGCAGTTGGTTCCAAATTTTAACAGTGGGATAGGCACTAGTTCTTTTACCGTACACATTATTAACAGCTGGAAGGTTAAAACGACAATTGAAAAATTTCTAGTTAGACGAGATGGATATACAAAAACAGACGATGATAGTAGGATGTTATGTTTAGTATATGTATAACCACACAAGCTAGTTTGAAATCCCGCATAGCAAGGAAAGGCGTAATGTCTAGGTCACGAAAGAGCGGAACGGATCTATCTGTGTGTTTACTATGTGTTATTATTCGAAGGGCTCTTTTTGGTGAAATTGCTATTTGATTAAGTACGTGTTATATGTAAGTCCACAGGACTCTACACAGTAAGTCATATTGCTTTGAAAAAGGCAATACAAAATTTTTAATGTGCGAAGCAAGAACTTTCTAGCTTTTATTAAGACAAAGCAAGCCCGTCTCAATTTGCTGCTTACAACGAATTATGCGGGGATTAAAATTGAAAGCTGAATCTAGAGTTACACCAAGATACACCTTTTGATCGACTCGTTCGAGGGGGTTTGCACCTATTCGTAACTCATTTAAGCTGTCTGAATTTTCATATGGACTGGAGAACACAATGTATTTAGTCTTCAAGGTGTGTATTGTTTGATTTATTTTGTAAAAACCACTTCAGTTTGTGATGCAGATTTAATTAATAAGCTCTCCAAATAATGCAATTGAAATAGTGAACATAAAACTACAAAAAAAAAGTATCTTTTAAATTTCATTTGCAGTGCTCATTTTTCCTGCACGATGGTTTCAACATCGTGTACCGCCGGATAGGACAGCTCATTTTCATCATTGGCACAGACGATGATGAGGTAAGTTTTTCTAGTCCCACTCAATTGGCCGCGATATAGCTACAGCACGGAACTTTATTTTTCCTTTAATCAACTGTTGCATAAAGTTACATTCTGTTGTGAAGTTATGCAGGCTTGGCTCAGTACAGAAACATATTCGTATTAAATGTTGCAAGTTCAAAGCTAAACCTTATGATATGCCTCAAAGGTACAAAGCTTGGGTGATATAATACAGAAAGAGGTCTGCAAGTGAAATACAGTGATGGGACCTCTTACAGAAAACTAAGTGTAATTAGTAAACTGAAAACAAAGTAAATATCATCAGATTATAGAAAAAAAATGAGAACTACAATACCAATTATACTGAAAGAAACTGTATGGCTATATGGCTGCCTGCAAGGCTCCTGAAATAATATTACCCCAGAATTTAAAAAAAAAAAAAGCTGTGGAAGAAAGAACTGTGTGTGGATATATTTGTCCTCACACTTTAACCTTTCCATGCAAAGGAAAAGTAAGTCAGATTAGCTAACTTTGATGTGTTTTGATCAGTTCTTATGCATAGCTGTCTCGCATAGTAGTGTGAAAAGAAATAAATGAAAAACTTGATGCAGCTATCAGACTCTCTTGGCTTTGATAAAGGTGGGAGGTGTGGCTTAACAAGAATTTGGAGACCTTTCTAATGAAAAGATGTAATATACGTGTAAGCACACAGGAACAAGTGCCATAGTCTTAACTCACCTATTCCAGATTAGATAAAAGGAGTGTGGCATGATTAGGCCACGATGCATCGAATACATACTGGTCTAAATATTCAGTGGAATGCTGAATCTGAATTGTTTACATGCACTAAGCAGATGTGACTTCTTTTTTGCAGAACAACCTTGCAGTCTACGAGTTTGTGCGTGCATTTGTTCAAGTCCTGGATGCCTACTTCTCGGGAGTGGTAAGTGGTGCCACCCTGGGCAGATGTACGAAACTATATCACGCAAGATTCACTCACAATTGCTCCTTTGCTTTTTTTTTTCAGACTGAAAAGAAAGTATCCTTATCCAATGAAGTGTCCATTTTGAACAGTTTCAAAGTAATCTCACATTCTTCCTCAAGTTCAACGCTGTGACGGACATCATGCACTGCAGCTCAACTCTTTTTCTCGCTTTGACAACTGCTGTAATGCAGCACAGCATACTTGAAAGTAATAAGGGAGTAATTATTCGTTGGCACCCACCCAAGCACAGGCATAATGCTACAGTCTACTGAAACTTAGAGGAGTAGAAATTATTCCAGCTTGGGGGGAGTATTTATATACTACACCTTGGAGGATTTCCCTGAACATTTTACCAGCACTTGAAAGTAGTTTTCCAGCTTTAGGCAGCAATTAGCAAATGGAAAAGCGCAAGAACTGACAGTGCGTTGCATAGTAATGTACAGGATGCACACTGATGCTATTGAATTCCAGTTCTACATAGCCTGTGCAGCGCAAGGAATACAAGGCACTGCATCCGATTCAGTGCTTTGCTGCAGCACCTAAAGAACCAGTGTTGCTTTCAATAACCACACATTCTCAAGGTGCAGGAGCGGGATGAGTAAGGAGCCTAATTGGCATCTCTGGACAGTTTAGTCAGTCGTCTGCTGCCTAAAAACCCTCCGTGTTCTTTTTAAATGGTGAACATGCGTGTTGCAAACAAACCTTGACTGCACACAACACCAGATTGTCGCCGAGTTCTACAAGCTTCACCTCATCCTGCAGCAGATGGTCAGCAACGGAACGGTGTCGGAGACAAATGTGCAGAACGTGCTAGAGCGGTTGAGAGCTTTCGACAGCGCGTGAACGCATCTGCAGTTGTTCACCGTCATCACTGCTTGGACGCAAGCCTACTATACGATGGACTCGAGAGAAGGAACAAATGCGTGGAGCCATTTCATTGTTTATAGGCTTCAACAGTGGGAGCATGCAAACAGATGTACAGATGCGCACACATGAACTGATAACTATTTTTCCATTGCTACCGTGTTTTTTGCCCATTGCTGCACAAGTTCATTGGCCACACGTCAGCTAGTTTCTGAATGAAGCGTTCGTTTGTTTTCATGATAGATACAGTAGGTAACCCCACAGGTGAGCAAACCACATTTGACCAGTTTATACTAGGGAATGCAGAGAATCAGGTGGTGGCCGGTTGCAATTGATCTGCACGCCTGCAAGGGCTGGTGAGGGTCTGCAGGGTTGACAGTAGCCGGTGCCTGACAAACGTAACTAGAGATTATACGGAGAGTCCTTTGCTTCTGGCTGATTATCATAGAAGGGCATTTAAAGTGACGTGTCTGAAAGCGCCCGGTAGCACATGCAAGGTACTCTATTGGTTTCAGTGTCACAACTTTTATTTGCACTGAACATGATTATAGAATGGCCACAATGCACTAATTAACCAAAATGCATAAACTTCACTTAATACATTTAATTGCTTCATAGTAGTGAGATTCTGAAGGAAATTATTAGTTCAATTTTCAGGAAAGTTAATCTACTGCAGCGGAACCTGGCAAATTTGACCTCTCTGAATCTCAGCTGAAGTTTATTCGAACAGACTCTTCAGACTTGTCGATGTCAAGTGCTCTAGAAAGGTTCCCATTAATTTGAATTCCGCACAATTCGAAGAAATTTCCAACTCCCTTCTGGTTAACTGTATATGCTATTGCTCAGTGAATACGCACTAATTTGAGACATGAAAGAAACTTAATGAGAAAGAGCACGACCTCAATGCTTAACTAGTCCTCGTGGATGCTGCCAAAACAGTCGTGCGTCATTTGAATCAAGCCATCGTCTTGGAAGCTACATGTCCACCACTGCCAACGCACACATATGGCGACTTCTTGCATGTTCCTGTGCAGGCAGCTCTGTTTCTATTTCTCTGTGCATGACCCAGGCCTGTAGTGGTAGCGAAAACACGACAGCCGGCAGATGTGAAAACAAAAACAAAATGCCCCACTGACGCACTAACAAAGCCTCGTACACTTCTTCACTCTAGAAGATGCGAGTAATGAGAGCTTCGGCCCTTGCAACCGGACAGCGTAAAGGCGCAAACCTTTTACAGCATGTGGCAGAGTCACAACGACATAAAATGCCACATCTTATTCAGTTGTCCACCAGCTGGACGGTACTGAAAGATAGCTGATAACTGTCGTGAAAGCCAAGAAAAATCGAAGGTATCCATTTTGCTTTAATAGTGAGACTAAATTTTTGGAAGTTTTTTTTTTTCTTTTTAGAATTGTACGAGACAATACAGTATATGTGAGCCAAGAAAAAGAATTCACCTGTACCAGCTGACTAATTTATAATTGCATTTTTTTCTCAAGTTTTGTTTTCAACAGCCAAATGATGGCTGTGACTAAGCCACATGAGGCATACAAAAATTGCGACAGTGTTGCTGCTTGTTCATTTTTTATCATTTCAGCCCTTGGACAGGCTTTCATAAGAGTTGGGTACGTATTCAAAGAGAAAGCAGCTACTATACTGTAGTCTGTATGCCTCGCATGACCTTGAACTGTCCTCTGCGTTGCAGCCATCGTTTGGCTGTTGAAACCGAAACATAGAAAAAAAATTCAATTACAAATTACCACTTTCTGGTGCAATCTACGTGGCTGTCCATGTTTTCTAATGTGCTGTGCAGAATTTTAAAAAAAAATCGTGCAGCTAAAATTTAGTGCCTCAACTCTTTTATAAAAATGTTCACCATTTGTTCTATTTGTATGGAGGATTACACGGGCAAGACTCAAGCTTCTAATACATAAGTGACCACAATAAGACCTTTCTGTTTGTGTGTCCACTCGTAAACAAAAATGGTGATGTGTGTAGAGTCCCTGACTTACGTCACTGAACAACATGCAAATGTCTCTGGCTTGTCTCTACAATGGTGTGAGCTGTGTGATGTGACAATGCTACTCAGTAAAAGCTGATCGCGATATGAACCAATGTCGCCCGGTCCATCTGCCAGATCTGCTATATATTGCAGCAAGACCTAAACATGTTGTACTTGATCTATAATACAGATACACTGCCCAGTTATTAAAATAAACCAACTTGCCTGCCCGTTTGAGAAAAATGCAGCGTTATTTTTGACACACAATATGTACCATCATGGACATAATTTTGGGGGGATATGGGTTCGCAGAAAAAGAAATTATTTCTGCTAGAATAAATACCAGCTGACTGGCTTATGAAACAACATAGATATGAACTGCTTTTCTTGCATCCATATCCTGTAAACTTTTGTTCATTACTGTACATGATGTATAAGTGCCCAAAAGGATGAAGTTTTGCCATGAAGTTAGTGGAAGTCGTTCAGCATAATGGTGCATAGAGGCTGACATTCCAAATCTCTAAATGACTAGACTGCAAAGTAATGCAACTTTTCTTTATTGCTCAACTGCCTCAAAGATTTCATTGAGACTTGAAGTCTACAAGGTTAATCCACACTGTTAGGAGTTGCAATGTACACAAATACATTTTTAAAAACCAGAGAAAAGTATTCTCAGGAGCACACACACACACAAACACTCACCACAGAAGGGTTCAGATTGGCTGCACCAATACGTCCATGACCACAATCAAAAAAGATATGACCACATGGCAGACACCTCATCAAACACATAAACGATAAACTGAAAAACCATGTCCCAGCAACACAAAGTTAGACACTAAACAGGACCCACACAAAAAGGATATTTGCATTCACAACACATGCAACTTGCTGGGTAACGTCCAAACTTCTTGCACAGCTACAACCATATTAAGGTTCCGACAAACTGCGAGTCCCCGAGAAAATATGCAACCTGTGGACAACAGCGAGACTAATAATAATAAAACTCGCGCAACTCTTTACGCGACTCACCTTGTGTGAGCTAAGCAACTAGTTAGGGAGACTAATAGACGCAGGGGATAAAGCCTCAATAATAGCCCTTGACCTTGATGAAGCATATCTACATTGAGAAAAACTGCAGTGCGGAGCACAATTCCACTTGTCACGCAAATCACTCAGTGAGGGTTCCCCGATGTCAGGTGATGTCTCTAGTTTTAACTGCCACAAAGTAGTGTTTACAGCACATTAAACGACTACACACTGCTGAATGGTTACTGAGACCATTAGTGATACGAGAATGAGCAAACGAAGAGCAGGAAGTTAATAGCTTATGACAGTCTCATTAATATTTAACCTAAGTAGGACAACTGCGCTTCATGTTTATGTAGACATAATGTTACCTGGAAAGGTTGTCTGAACCTAGGGATCAAGATGTGACCTGAAAAACGAACTAGCTTCAAGCACAAAATGCAGCATGGTGCTTTCCACAATGGTTCCATAAACTTCAGTATGAGCCGCTGGAAAAGCAGTCTGCCATCTTACTTTGGCCATGCAAAGCATGCACGCAAAATCTAAAAGCTTACAGAAAAGTAAATCTTTTTTTTTTTAATTTGGCTCCTTTGTCGTACACACAACGCATCGCACCTGAAATCTCTCGCAACTTCTAGCATCAGCATGCCTCACAACCGGATCCCACAACCTGAAGAGAACATTGGTTTTTAAACACCCAATAGTACAAGCAACTTTTCTTTAAGCCGAATTCCAGCAACCAATATCCAGAAGGATGCACACTGCGGCAACACCACAGCTAGTGCAGGTACCGATCTGATCGTACCAGTTCCATTTGCACAACATGCAATTAAACCATTCTACACAATAACGTGCATAACACTGCCCATTTCTAGAATGCTAAGCCAGCTGAAAATGCACTTCTTGAATGACAAAAACAAAAAATAGGAAAAGCGTGCTTATATCAGCACAGTCATAACAGCTAAAGAACAAACCTGAGCAAAACTCGAATGTCTTATCCCTAAGTTCGACAAAAATGAACAAAAATGACAACAACCAATCACTGACAACAGTGCACAAGCAGGAGTGCCATAATGATACCTCATGCAAGGTCACAGGCTTGAATCGACACAGGCAAGTGACACAGGTTCAAACTATCTTGACAACTGGAAAGAAACAGCCCATGAAACCAGAAACTGGGAAGAATAGAACAACTGACGTCGACAGTGCACAGTCAACTTCAAGGGGGAACAAAATAAGACACCCTAAGTGCAAATAGGTTTAAATGCGTGCATCTTCCGATGGTGTGACCCGTTCATGCAGGAACCTGCCGAAACGGCAGTGCCATGTCAAAGTAAGCGATTAATAAGTAGTATGTATGAAGAAAATGGCAGCAAGGACAACAGACAGTGTCAGTCCTCAAAAGCTACTAGCTATGTCAATACGTCAAGTAAACAGCCACAAGTACCGGATGAATGAAAACATGCAAACAGATGTAATTAGTGCGAAGAAATGGCAGCTTGTGCATCTAGCTGAATTGTTAATAGGGAAAAGACAGGCACTGCAGGATCAGCCTTGCATATATAACGCTGTGCCTGCACTGATAAGGCCTGCGAGATAGGAAAACGTTAACTATGGCCAAAAACACTGGTGACCATTGAATGGCATGCAGTGGAGGTTTAACGGGGCATAACTACTCTGTTACTCATGGTAAGTGAGCAACCCTGCTGCGAATGGCATATATTTAAATCGGTTTTCATGCTTGGACTAGCAGAAATCGCTAAAACCACACGTCTAACTAGTACAATGCAAACACATCGTGGTACGTCCTACCGGAACCAGTACAAAAATGGGCTCATTCCAACATACACGCACAGACTAAACAGACTTGGTGCCAGCACTATAAACGTGGTGCCAGCTACCACTTGGTACACAAATGCTGAATTACAAAAAGTAGCCAGCAACCAAACTCAACTCGTACTAGCCAAAGTTCGTACCACCGCTTTGCCACTAAGTGTTCGAAACTACAACTACAAAAGCTGGCAGGATCTCGCACAAAATCCCCCAGGAGAGGACATACACCACTACTAGGTACATCTCTCAATGATATCAGCTTGCTCAAATCTAAAGAACATCCATGAACAAGACAAACAAACCAGCACGGTCACATACAGAGAAAACTAGTTTGCATTGTCCAACAGAACAACTGTCACCATTCACGGCTATTCACGACAGCTTGCCTCTTCCATTCCTCAATATTTAGAAGCGTGTCTATAACCCAGACATTCACAACTTTTCACTTCCATAACAGTACAAACAGCAGTGCAAATAAAAAGTAGGCGCATGACCGAAGAACATCACTTTAAATCATTAAAGTCAATATGGCTAAGAAAAGCTGCACTGCAATGAGACAACCCACAGTTCACGGCCTCATTCTCTGCGAAAAACCACTATGAATTTTATCAGTCATGAATCGTTAGAACGTTATTTCTCTACAGCTAACAACCCCGTAAAAGAAGTGACAAACAGCAAGTTCATTTGGCCAACAAACTTCCACTATCTTCCCAAGCATTGTTGGGCACTTCAGTGCAAAGCAGAAAAGGTGACACATACAGAAGTGGCATGACAAACAAAACACTTCAAAGAATATGATCAACACTGAATTGAAGCCAGGCAAGACTTGAGGCGTTTACTGGACAACATGACCTTTCACCACAGACTCTCACAAAAATATCACTGTTATTATCTTTTGGCATATGCAGTAGCTCTGCCCTCAGGTGTTACCTGTACCAAATGGGCACAAAGCACAGAATGCGACGGCAGCCCATAACACATGCCTAAAAGCACATTTCTGGCATGCGCCCTCAGCCAACCAGCACAAGTGGTCCTCGTACATGCATATCAATGTCTCTAGCTTCATACACATTTCTACTCCCTTGAAATCTGTTTGTTAGTCCACTGTGTTTGGAGGAAGCACCCAAGGTGGAGTAATTTTAAATATGGGAGTAAATTGGAATAACAGAGTAATGAAACAAAAGGAATAAATACGGGATTAGTTTTGAGCAGTTCACCATCCTGTCGAAAATCGCACAGGCTTCAATTTTCACCATGGCAGACAGGTGGAAAAAGCAGGCAACCGAAGCTCGCCGCTCAGGGTGCCTTCCTTACCATAGTCGGATACATATCGAGAAAAAAAAGCGGCTTTTCCTCGTCAAAAGACTCCCTTCCAGCCAAAGGCATCAGCCGATTCTCATGAACCTGCTAACATGACAGTGCGGGGAGTGGCATGACAATACAGGGAGGGGAATATCCCACTGCACTGTCAAGCTAGCTAGTGTGCATGAGAATCGGCTGATGCCTTTGGCTGGAAGAGGGTCCTTTGACGGGGAAAAGCCGCTTTTTTTCCTTCACCTGTATCAGACTATAGCACTGGCACACTCCAGAGTTTTGAGACGTCGGAGTTTACCAAATGCCAACTCATTACTCATTACGACAGTTAATAATGGATAAATTCTGAAGAAGCTTTCTGTCTTCATTGCACGCGAATGGGCATCGTCACATTCAATTTGCAGTGCCTGGAAGCCAAGCAAAGCTGCCGCAGGTGAACAGGTGCAAGAAAGGCTTTGTCACCAGTGATGAGACGCAAACGCATGCAAAACAATGGAAAACATGGATTCGCAGAAACAGGAAAAAAAAAAAAGAGACAGTGAAATTCGGTGTGAAATGAAATGCGAGTATTGCCGACTGTTTCAATGACCAGCTTCCTTCGTTGCTTCTTTCGAGCCTGGCACGGGTTGACGACCTGGCGTGGCGAAAACCGATCTTTTGCTTCTTGTAACGGGAGTGCCGCAACGGGGCCCAGAGGACGAACACTCCTGCACACGCATGTTAGAACGCTGATCTTATTGATACAACACTGAATACCTATCCAAACACAAAGTCACACTGCTTCACAGCTCTCATACTACAAGGACACTATCTTCACTGCATGCAGATGGAGCACAATCAAAACCAATAGAGCTGCAATTAAAGGTGCACTAAAGAGGAATCTAAACTCGTCTTTTTACTGCGGACACTTGATCTACACGTTCCGGGCATTCTTAAAAACTGCGAATTATTGTCCTGTGCGGCCGATTGACCTAATTAAACCAGATTAAACGTCCCGGCTCCCGCCATTTTTTTTAACTCAACACGGTAGGTAGGAGGAGTCAACCAACGCGTCAGCCAGTCCCATGGCAGCTCGCCGCTCTGCCATCGGCAGAGTGATACGTAAATCAAAGAGTCCACGTGTGTTTTTATTTCCATGGGCCTAATTTGTGCCTATATTGTCTGTAACTGAAAATGTTTATTCACAGAAACCTAAAAAACAAAATAAAAGCGAAAGCGAAGCCGTCAAGGGACTGGCTTACGCGTTGGTTGACTCTGCCTACCTACTGCGTTGAGTTCAAGAAAAAGGCGGGAGCCGGGACGTTTAATTCGATTTAATTCGGGCGATCGGCCGCACATGATAATTCGAAGTTTCTAAGAATGCCCGGAACGTGTAGATAGAGTTCCCGCAGTAAAAAGACGAGTTCAGATTCCTCTTTAGTGCACCTTTAAGGCTGCCAATCAGTGTGATGCAATAAAAAACTTGGTGTCAAGAATGTGAGACTTGCAAGAGTAATACTACAAATTCCCTACAAATTTTTTCTATCCAGAATATCACCATGAACATTATGCTTAAAAATAGTCATGGCCAAGGAAACAATAAGCACGTGCCTTATTGAATAAGCACACTTTAAAGGAACCCACAAAGCAGCTTCAAGCTGGATTTCAACGGCATCAGGAAAAAGGAACGCGACCAAACGCTCTGCCAAGTGATGTGCACTTGAGGAGAGCACGGAAAATACAAGAAGCCAGGCTTCATTTTCAGTGAGAGTTTAAGATGCTGAGGCAGTCATTCAGACCCAGTTGATGACATAATTAACCATGAATAATTTTGGAAGTCTGTGGCACTAAGATAACTGCAACTAGATAACTTCTCATATGACTAACCGCAAACACTACCGCGGAAAACCCTGCGCTCCGAGTGCCTTTGAGCCTCCACAAACAATAGCAATTGTTACTCTCATTGCTCAGAGGTTTCACATAAGCCACCTTTTTCGAGAGAGCTGCACAAAAGATGCTCAGGTAAGGCTGCAATGAAGATAAGCATGGTATTCCACCACACCATCACCAACCTGACTACGCACTTTAGAGCCCTTGCCTTAACAAAACTTAGTCACACGGCCGCACGGAGAGTCCTGCCTCCTGAACGCCACCAAATGTTCTCAGCGTCATTTCAGTGATCCGTTAACTACTGCAGGGAAGTGTCTAACAACTGAGCAGTAGCACAGGACTGCGAAGTCACCAAAAAGAGCATCAGGTACTGCAGAAAGCAGCGAGAGCACCTCATCATGAGCAAAAGCAGCAGCAACAGCCTTTCGTGCACCCGTGAAAAATTACAGCTGCAGCTCTAGTATGCGGAGTGGCGTGCCGATCTCTTAAATTGTATTTGGTGGTTCTGAGTTCCCACTGGTTGGTCTGTACAACATTGTTTTTTTTTTTGCTTTTTCCGGCTCCAAAGTTGGGTGTTGGCTCATATGATGTAGTATTGTAATCATGTCTGATTAAGCCTGATAAAGAAAAATAGTTATAAGGCCATGGCTGCCCGATTTATTTCACACCACCGAGTTCAACTAAGTGAGGTCATGGTGACATGTTTTGATCAGCACGAAATGGAGTCACAGGTCCCTATTTTCTTGCATTTCAATCCAGATGAGTCAAGCACCAGGCCAGGGGTTAAGCTTGTGCCCACTGCCTAACCAGTGGGTACCCGGCAGTACTGGGGTTCAAACCCAATCCTACCTCCCGAATCTGCGGAAGCTCTCACATCATGCTCATGGCTTCCCCCGCTCATTCACAGAAAATTGAGGTAACATTCACAAAGTGTGCGCCTTACTTACCTCTCGTCTTTGGGAGTTGCCAACTGCGGAAAACAGGTTCATGTTGCCTAGTATGTCTCCCGCCTTGGGTCCGGGTTCGAAGTCAGTAATGCGATAATCATACTGCGCAAATATGAATGCAAAAGCATGGCAGTAGAGTGAGTTAGCATTGCAAAGTGTTTACGTACAGCTGGATCACAAATATCGACAAGCAGACAAGTTTCGCTTCTGGTCAACGCAAATATCTTTTAAAACCTTGGTTTGTCCATCATTCAACGGTCAAATACGAATTCTCCTGAATTCGCACTTTTACCGTGTACTCGTGCAAAGCAGTACCCAAATGGCCTCCTGGTGAAAAGCTTTTTCATACAGATACTGATAAAGCGCTTGACAACAATGTAATGACAAGACTTTCTATTTGCGAACACAGAGCTTTCAGACATAGAAAATAAAGCAACATTAGAAATTGACAAGCCGTGGCCAGATGCCAACAAACGCGCCAGGCTCGATCAACCATATACCAAACATCGTCAAAGTTATATCAGCCTTGCCTTTTGCGATCGCCATAGCACTAATGCATCAGAGTGAAAAACAGAAAACTGCCCCAGCTTCTCTGCACGTACCACAAAGCTTTCATCAAGCTCTTCAGAGCTGTCCTGGTGAAATAACACAGGATTTGGTGTTTCACGGTGTGTCAGGTCATTTTCTCTCCCACTCGTCTCATGTGCACACCCCAAAGGACTTCAAGATCCTAGTCCTTTCATTCAAAGGCGCACAGTGCACAGCCAGACAGCAGATATGAAAGGCCTTTGCCTCCGAGGTCCTGAGCCTTTGCTGTACATAAAAATGTGGAATCCAGCAACCAGTTCCAGGCAGTAATGTTTAAACTGTAATTAGAAGGCTTCGTCCACATTGTTGCTGGTGCTCGGGACCAAATCCTCAGCACTTTAGTAGCATCAGTCATATTCAGCATTGCCCACTGCATCTGGTATTCCCGTAATTGAAAGGAAATTGCACACACCACCACAGAACAGGCGCCAAAAATGCATGAGGAATATAAACGCTTGTTTGGCAACCTTTATAATTGATTTTTTTTTCCCTCAAAATTTTGCACTGCCAAGTAACGGCAGTGGTCCTTGTAAAAGCAACACTCTTGGTCAATGTAACATGTGCAGTATCAACGCATGTACCAGATATTTTTTGTTTTTTGTGACACTCTGGTTGGCAAAAAATTCGAACAAGCCAGTGGAAAAAGTTCCTGGACAGTACGAAAAATCCAGGGCTGAAAGGGTTAGAGCCAACTAAGCAGACAAATAATCTGGAACAAATGAGCAAATTGTGAACTCGCAGCTTTTTATCAATGTGTACTTTACCTATCGCGAATTTCTTCATTTCAGGTGCATTTAGCACCCTTCGCTTTGCATATGGGATGCTCTTTTAATGCCACCTAGTGAAAGCAGCAATAAATATTTCCCAAAACAATGGGCTGGGTAGCACGTCTTCTACCATTATTTTCCTGTCCGATTTTACTAGTAATTTTTTTTTTCTGAATTTCATGCATCATATGCGTCTTCAAAACACAAAACGATTCCACAATCCCTTGGCTGTTGATTTCATAAATCCTGTTGTTTTAATATTACAATTACCAGTTATATTGACAGTGTACATAAATTTTTGTGTGTGCATGTAAAAAACTACCCAATGGTGTTTTTTGTTCAAAAACTTACTGATTGGGTTTTTGAGAACTATATATTCTATATAGACTAAAAAAATTGGAAGATGCTTAAGCTTCCTCTTTAAGAGTGGAACGCAACAGCGTGTTGCAGCACTGCCAGGGAGTCCACGGAACGCCATCGCCCGTTCGGCGCGGCGCCTTGCCCGTTAGACAAATTGCTCTGCTACGTACAGTGAAACGGAAGCGCGGAGCGGCAAACCACAGAGAAGCGCTGCCAGGAGCCTTGCCGAAACGCGCGGGACTCAAGTTGCAGTCGTAGTTCGTCGGCACATCGTTAGCGACCAACCCGATGCCACGAACGCCAGCGCAGCTTCCGCGCCGAACGAACGGGCAGCAAGCCGCAAGCTTCGTGGTGAACGCGCTTTGGATGTGCGCTGCGTTGTTCGCCGCTCACCGCGTGATTCCTGCGTGCCCGCACGGCCCCGCTGCGCCCGAACGAGACGAGTGGAAGGCGCTGCTGTCGCGCGCCATCTGTTGGGGCAGTGGCGCACATTGCGAGGAGGAGGAGGTTTGGTTTATGGGGTTTTACGTCCCAAAGCGACTCAGGCTATGAGGGACGCCGTAGTGGAGGGCTCCGGAAATTTCGACCACCTAGGGTTCTTTAATGTGCACTGACATCGCACAGCACACAGGCCTCTAGAATTTCTCCTCCATCGAAATTCGACCGCCGTGGCCGGGATCGAACCCGCGTCTTTCGGGTCAGCAGCCGAGCGCCATAACCACTGAGCCACCGCAGCGGCGCGAGGAGGAGGAGGGATTTTTCGCTCACGGCTGACGCCGACACCGGCTTTTCTGCGACACAAGCTTTTTAACGCTGTCACGTTAATATTTGTTCCGAATAAAAACCATCAATGGTGTCTGAAAGGGTTACTCATGCCTGATGACGTTTGACACAGAAAAATAATTCTGCCCCTACTCAAGTGTACGTGTTGGACATGCAAAAAAAAAAAGTAACAGTTACAAGTGAGCTTTAGCACCCACCAGTAGAGGTAAATGAAGAAGAAGAGAAGATAGAATGCCAAGCGGATCATGGAGTCCCGCAGATGCCGCTTGAGGTTCCCCCGGTTGTGGATCTCGGTTGGATCGTACACCCCGAAATTGCAATCTGGCACTGACAAGTACCTGCACAGCATAAACAGATGGCATTCTTAGAAAAAAGCGGCAACTTGGTTTTCATATCATACAGCTTTCCTTTTAATGACTTCAACTCCACTACTGTGACGCGAAGATAAGAACTGCAAAAACCAAACACATTCAAGCAATGAACGCTGGTGTCGCTGAACAACAACTAGGTGAAATACAGCACATGTTTACAGTTATCAGTCATTGATAGTACAATCACTTCCCAATCTTTTGCCCAGTTATAGACTATCTAATCTCTATGTTCCCCTTGTTTTTTGCATTGTATTGCTTGTCAGCATAATTTGGCTTGCAAGTATAAGCGAAAAGTGTTTGAAGGCGATTCCAAACAAAAAAACTGTCATGCAACCCAACTTTTGTACCAATTTCCATTACATCTGCTACAAAATTGTGCGCTGCAAGTTCTGATTACTCTATTTTTTATTTCGTTTGCACATCCCATGACAAGGATTACAAGGTGCAATTGCAAGAATGCACAGCTCAGGTCAACGCAACTAAGCTTCACAGCTGAGCAAACTGGTTTCACGTAGATGCTAATGAAGACAATAAATAACGATGGCATCAACATCCTGAATGCTGCACAGCTGTGTGTCTATTTTAATGACTGTACAAAGCACACAGTACTCCACGTTAACTCCTGTCCAAATATATGGGAGTAATATTACTCCATAGGGAGTAACGTTACTCCATGAGGAGTAATATTTACTCCTGCCTTTGAGCAGGAGTAAATATGCATACCGGAAAATAGTACCAAGGATCCTTCGCTCAAAATGAAGACAAAAAAAAAGGTTGGGCAGCACAGTTGGTTTAACTAGCAGGCATCCAGCTGCATTTAAAATGAACTTTTTGTGGTTAATTACTACATTGTAGAAAACTGCTGTTGCAATAAAGCGATCTCACTACTGCAGACAAATGCCTTTGCATCCTTTAACCACGCATACATCGCAACACTTGTTTCTATAGCACATTTGGGTGTAAGGCTGCAAAATAGTGAGGCTTCCGCTTCCAAACCACACGTTCTTGACAACACATCTTTATATACGTTAGAGCAAGAATCTATGAAGAGTGTACAACTCTGAGGACTCACTTGTAGACCTGCCACACAACCATAGGGACATTAAGTCCAAATAGAATCCAGTGGAAGTTGACGAAAAACAGCAGGACTGTCAGGACGGCTTGCGCAATCACTTCTGGAAGGACCCACTGCAGCAAACGAAAAAGAAAAAACAAAACTATACAAATGACTGCAGTGAAAGAAAAAAAAGACAAGAAGGATTGCTATGAGCCTTTGCAACTGCCCCCTGATACAAACCTCACATTAATGCAATTACAGGCATGCCAACTCCATGCACAAATTATCATCCCCCAAAGAAAAACATGTTTTGTGTGCTGTCCTGTCCTTCCGCAGTGTTAGAGCATGAACCACTGCCAACTCCCGCCTAAATAAAGTTCTTAATTCAGAGAAATATTTAGTAGTTCAAGTGAACTTTGGTAGATTAGCGTGTAAGCTTAGCTGCATGCTATGCTGGCATGATAGGTCTAGGGCAAAATCAAGCAGTTATGAACAAAACAAATCAATAAAAATATTTCTGTGCACAATGAGTAAAACACCAACCTACATGTGATTCTCTCTATTTATTAACGCCATGCACCAGAACTGATTTTGTACACATGGCTGCGCAGTATTACCATTTGCGAGTTGGTGTTCACACATTCCCATACTTTTGCAAGGTCTCACCGGACCACAACAAACTTTCCTCAACAGAGCGCGCACAGACATGCTTACAGTCTCAAAGCCTGAGACAGACACGGCAGGTGTGACTAAAGGCAGCATTACGTCACCACAAAAAGAAGGCTGAAGCTGAGACAAAGGACAATGCAACAACACATGGCACTGCCCGTTAGGCAACTTAATGGAACAAAAGGGGAACAGTGTGCTATCGAAGAACCAAGCCCAGCCAGAACAAAAGGCCCGAACAATGGACTGCCAGGCGTTCACAAGTTTCCAGCTGTCTCCAAAACAGCAGGCAACAGTGGCTGCTCCCCATCACAAATCCACATCTCCCAAACACCTGCTTTGCAAGTCAGGCAGTACTGCATAAATAGGCAGGGTTTTTGAGCTTTGACATACAGCTCTTCCTTCTGAAATAGAAGTTTAAATCCTGTTTCAGCTGAAGGAAGCCGGGCATAAATTCTGCCTGGCAACTAGCATTCTCACCTAACTGATGGGGAGTGATGAACAGTATAAAACAGTGAAAAACAGGATAAAAAAAACAGTATTCTCATCTCTCCCTCTGTCCAGATTTAAAGTAATTTTCCACCCAGCAAGAAGAAGGCTGCCATCTACGCACACTGTTAAAACTGCAACGTACATTGTACAGACGAAGCTTGCACAGGTGGGCTTTTTCAAAAGCACATCGGACACACTGCTGCAACTGAACTGTACTGGTAAATGTCAAGAGTGTAGCTTTGGAAGTGCATGACTGGTGCTGCAATGCTCACACATCAGCTCAGTGTGCCCAATAAATTCCACCAGACCGCGTAGAACCGTGTACCATTAACTTTTTATTCCACTGGTAAATGGCTCATGACTGTCTATGCCCCTCTGCAACCAAACTGACAGCCAGATAGCTGTTAGTCTCGCAAGTGGCACTGAGTGCACATAACCACAAGGTGTGATCACAGTGAATCTCAAAACCAATTCAGCTGCTATGCTCAAGAGATGCACTACGGTCTGAATTCTCATCTTAGCAACCACTGGGGAGCAATCAGGCTTGGCACTGAGTAACATGCATGTATAGGTGACATGTAATCCACTAATGTCACAAAGTATTTGCCATCACACTTCTGTGCAAGGACGCTTCTTCCTAAGCAAGGAATTGAACCGATGTTTACTACATTGACAAAGTCCACAGGAATCCCACAAGTTCACTTAGTGGCTGTTAGTGGAACAATGCTTACAGCAACACAAAATCGGAGGTGCTAGTCGGCATACATCATACATTGGCAGGTAACATGATTGAAGAGAGTAGGTTGGTTTGGTTTGGTTTATAGAGTTTAACGTCCCAAAGCGGCTCAGGCTATGAAAGACACCATAGTGAAGGGCTCCGGAAATTTCTACCACCTGGGGTTCTTTAAAAACATGCACTGACATCGCACAGCACGCGGGCCTCTAGAATTTTGCCTCCATCAAAGAAAGTAGGATGGTAATGGCCACATAGGCACAAAACTAAGCTTGAATTATTCCGTTTGTCCGAGCATGTTTCTTCTTTTTTTCAGTCACAATTCACAAACACGTATGCGGCGAAACTGAATACTCCACACAACTTGAAAGGCATATATATAAGTAATTTTTAGGAATATATAAAGAAAACAGGGGATATGTATTTCTCCTGTGCATTTAAACGCAAGCGCGGAATTACTCCCAACAAAACGCGTAATGTCAGCTCACTCTTATCAGTATTTACGACGGCGATATATGACTTACCCCATTTAGCTTGGAACAACATTGCTGCGCGTTGAGGTAGTCACATTCTAAATCGGACAACGTAATCACCTGCGCTTCAGATAAGGAAAGGGACAGTACTCGGAGAACACTACAAATCCGCAAACAAGCACCGTCGCGTGAAAGATTAATAAGCGCGCATATGCAAGCAAAAAGAAGCGCCGCCTCGTCATTTCAGAAGCGATTCCAAACGCAACAATGTGACCGCCGGCGCAAGTTCGTAGCGAAGAATTTCTGAGCAAATGCCGAACAAAGTGCTATCCATCCCGTAGCTGTCGAGACAGGGAGTGTCGGAATAGTCGGTGTTTACAACGCTGGCTTCAGAGTAAACGCGAAACAGCGTATTCGCCGAGAAAGTGACATGCTCTAAGCCGGCAGCTCAAAAGGATACAACATAAACGGTGAGGAATAACAGGGCGCCAGTGTCGAACAGCGAAAACACGAACAACGCAACGTCGTTGACCATTGTTCATGCGCGATACGCGGTACCTTCGCGACACACGGGAAAGTCCACCGTTTATGAGAAGGTATTGTCTACCAAACTTGGCACAACGAAAGAAGTTCAACTCAACATCCTCCGTGAAAGCACGACGCGCCCACTTGCTTGCGCAAAGCGCCTAGCGGCCAAGTTCAAAAGCTTACGTAATCTCAAACGCAGACTCGCAGCGCAGTTGGGGCTAGCCTCGAGCGCAGCGTCCCAATTTTGTTTAGCAATGGCCGCTGGCGTTCAGCGGGCGATTGCTGCTAGTCAAAATTGATCCCATAGTCACAATGCAGTGGCTTGCATAAGGTGCGCGATTGGTGGAAAAAAAAAGTGTTTGACGGCACCACGGCTTCTCTACGGCGACGCAGAACGTTGTTGCATCCTTCTCCTAGGTGAGAACTTGTATTTTCTGTCTTCTCCGCTCTATTTGAAGGGAGAGACGCTGAACGAACATCGTGACGTTTAGTTTCATTGTTCTCAGCAGTCCCGTCGCATGTTTAACGGCAGGCTCCGTAGGCTCTCGCATCGTTTCAGCGTCGTGCAGCTAAGCGGAATAACAGGCCGTTGCGACGATAACTCTGGTCACATAAGTGTCGTTCTGTTAGTGATTTTCGCAAGATTGATTACCAGCTCATTCATTCATTCCGTCTCGAGCATTTGACAAACAAGGGCTGCTCGACGAAGTAGACAGCTTGGTCCTTAGTATATGGTTTAATGTTTTATACTTTGTGCGCCTATGAGCTTGAATCTTTACCGAGAAACGCATTCATGAATGCCAACCCGACGTCATCGCATTGACATTACGACACCCTTTATCAAAGTATGCCCGCTCTCGCGTTCAATTTATTCCGCATCTGCTTGGACCGCAGATAAACTAGATTATTTCGCGGGAGGAGACGGTCCTGGTGCAATATTGCGCTTTACGAAGGACCCTTAGCAAGGGGGTATCTAGTTATGCGTGCTCTAGTCGTGATTGCAGAGAGGAGCCAAACGCAAAAGCCTGCGTGCTAAACAACCTGGGGCTTATACACGCGCTCTCTAAATTTCCTCTTTCCTTCTAGCCAAGATGCACGCCACCCGATTGGCTTGAATGCATCGAAGAGGGAACGATGTGTAAGAAATCGGAGACGCTGCGGCGTCCGAACGCGCTTGTTCGTGTTGGCGTTGTGTCTTGCGATATCCGTGCAGCAGCTGTTTTCTTACGTTTACGTGTTGGGCTGCGGCTCCTCAAGGTTGTTGGCTTGTGAGTCGTGACGCGCCAATGAGGAAACACGAATCAATCGTCGCGGAAATTGTCGGAATTCGAACGCAAATCGTTGTTCGCGCAGGGTGTTGTGGTTTCGCATTCAGGGTGGGATCACGGGTGCATAAATTGATGCACTGTTGCTTGTCATTGCGTGTTCGCGAGCTTTGCTACCGTCAAGAAAATGCACCTTTGAGATCCTGAAGTTGACCGTTTGCCACCTGCAAGCTTGCTGAGAGGATTGGCTGTCGCAGTGAGGTCAGTGAACTCGCCTGGGAGACAGAAAAACAGTCGTGCTATGGAGATGTCTATCACGTGGGTGTCAGTAAACTCTCCTGGAAGCTAAAGACAGTCTGCTTTGTTCAGTGTTTCATCACTTTCGCATAGCCCGTGCAGTGCATGTTAATGTAACAGTCGCATCTTAAGGTATTCGTTTTGTTTTTTTTAAGACAATGCCAACTGTTTCATCGCATCGCATCACTCTGCATGCTCGCATCGCTGAGAACGGCACACATTTTGAAAAGCCAGTCTTCTATGTTTTCTGTCTGGCGCATCTGTTGGCATATACTGTGCAACTAAATTCTTATCGTCATTCTTATCATTTTTATGTTTACCCATATGAACTACGAATGAGGAAGATCCTGGCTTCTTGATAACATTCCTTGCATGCAGGGAATTCTTGTGGATCTTAATACTTTGTCCACTGCTGGCACAAGTTTTCTCCTTTGTCTTCCTTATCTTTTACATGTTTGCTTATCTAAACTTATCTGCAGGCTGCAGTGAAGGCAGCTTCGTGACTGTTCACTGATAAGTGAACTTTAGTTGGAGGAGGGGGTCTACATTTTTGTTTGGTATTTTTAAAGCTTTTGTTATCCCTGCTTTCATATCTAGTGCCGCCTTTACAACCTGCAGACAAGACTGCTTGAAGAGTGGCTTTAGGGCCCTTCCTTTACTGTTGGTACCAAGTGGCTGAAATGTGCATTAAGGCTGTGTATGAAAACTAAACAAAATTGCAGAGAAAAACGACGTTATCTTGTAGCTCACTTTTTGTATGAAACATTGTACATCGTTCAGAAACTATCTGATGAGGCTGGAAAAAGGTATTTACTGTTGAGGTCCGGCCTTGAGAAAGGGCACGTCTAAAACGCAAGTGTGCTGCTCAAAGTATAATGCATAGTCTTTGTGCAGGTGCTACAGGTAGCTGCCATGTTCGCTAGCGTAGCATAGAAGGCAACTGTTTAGCATATGCTTATCTTTTCAGGTGTTTGTACCCTTTGTTGAAATGATTGGTTGTGTTTAGCTGATACAAACATTGCTAGCCTGCACTTTGAATGTGATGATGTAACCAAAATTGCATATTTTCACCACAGATGCTCCAGTTTGTTTTCAGGGTGTCCTGTCCCAGTGCCTAGTCTTTTTTAATTGTAGTTTTTTAGTATTGTGGGGCCCTACTTCATCGCTAGGCAGACTACATCCCTGAGCTGCTATTGTGGGCATGGCCAGTGATTTCTGTGTACAGAAATTGCACACTGAAGAGTGCTAGAAGTGGCCTTTTTTTTTTCTTGACTCTGAGAACAACATCTGGAAAGGTGCCCTGCGTAGCTCTTGAATAAATGCCTTTCCACATGGCTGGCCCGTGTGGGGCACAAGAGCTGTGAACTTTACGATGTGTGACACTCTTGCTGCTCTTTGTCTGAAATGCTGCGGCTGTTGCTATGCCTACTGGAAGAGCTGCCATTTTTCCAACGCAGTGAAGTTCAGGCAGCAGGTTTTTTGCTCTGAGGAAATTATGAGAAAAGAGAAGGATTTGTTGTCACCTTAATTCATTGCGGAGGAATAGCTGTTCGGAGACTGTGCTGGTGTTTCAAGCAGCTTGCTGGTCTGATTTGCTGGTTTCTTCAAAACGCCCACATCTGAATAGACTGGAAGCATAAAAGTTTCTGCATTCTAAGCTGAATGCGTTCAGCACAGGAGTAACACGATCATTTTACGTGCACCTCGTATGCTTTGGAGCAGTGCCCCTCATCTTCGTCATCTCTGATCGCGTTCGCTCAGGATGGCTAATGAGTGTGCCTCTATTGCTTCCCAATTTGTCGGTGAGAGTAATTTCTAGTTTGCCCTAATTTAGAGAATGTTCCCACTTACACCTTGCTACTGCCACAAAAGTGGCTAGCTCAGTAAAGCCAAAAGTGCCGTGTTTAATCCACCTTTTTCACATGGCCGCCTTGAACATATGCGTCTCACCTCCTATGCCCTGTCCCGAGCTCCACTGGTTGAAAGCAAATGGCCAGGTTTTAGTGTGCATGCGCAGTTCATGCTGGTGAGAGGCGCAAGCAACAAATGATGGCAGCTGTCAAGCACGCACGTGTTAGTTTGCATGCGCAGTTGTCGTTTCATAAAAACTGGTGCTGGTGAGAGGTGCAAGCAACAAATGAGGGCAGCTGTCAACCACGCACGTGTTAGTTTGCATGCGCAGTTGTCGTTTCATAAAAACTGATCGTGCCTGCGTCATCCATGTGCCGTAATTATTGCATCACATGACTGGAATGCAGCAATAATTGATAAGTTGCCATTGTTTTTCAGCGTCAGATGTGATTCGCTTATCAGTTCCACTGACTGAGCTGTTCAAGTGGTTGGCTACACTTTTTCGCCACTTTCCCTTTTTTCTTGTTCCACTGCAGGTCTGGTGCTCCAGTGGACAGCCATGGCTCGGGAACCTGTAATTCTCAATGTTTATGATATGGTACTCTCATCATTGCACATTTCTAATGGCTAATCGAGTAACTGTGAGGGTGGATAAGGGATGTGTGGATAAGTCGATAACAGTGTCCGGGAAAATCAGATACTGTATTCCTATCGGTATGCATGCTTAGCAGTTAAAGTCTGGTCAGATCAGTGAGGTCACTTGTCAGGCATGCTGTTTGTTTCCCTTGTCATGTAATGTCGTTGTTGAAATGTGAAAACATTGGCAATACAGCCCCAGAGCTTATCCTTGGGCACTTTTTCTGACAAGTGCTGTCTTGCATAGATGGTAACAATGTGTATGATGCTGAAGCTACATTTCACTCTATGCGATGAACACAATCCTTACCATTCTCAGTTTCTCTTAGGCACAAACACAATTCTAGATTTGTCTTTTTTTTTTTTTTCAGACAAGCAAACGTTTTTGAGTGAACTTCACCATTGAAAACCTTTATTTCTTTCAAACGTAACACGCAGATATTTTAACCTATGTTTAGCACGTGACAGCTTTAGCTGTTCATGTTCCACAAAACCCAATGCAAAACAACAATACAGTTTCGTCCTCGAGGAGACATTATGTGTGCCACCACTTAGTCGAAGATAGCTGATTTGTGTAGGAAGCTTTTCTGCTATTGGCACATATTGTTAACTGACAGGGATGCTGTTTATTGGTAGGGCTAAATGAAAAGCAGCTTTAAACAGCAGAAATATGTCTATGGATTGAGATGCTTGGTTCAAGTTCTGCATTTGTCTGCGATGCTTTTACTGTGGCCAGCCTTACATTTTAATTTTGTCATTACTTACAGTACTGGATCAATGAGTACACGGCTCCCATTGGCCTTGGAGTGTTCCACACTGGAGTAGAAATCTACGGAACAGGTGAGCATTTATTTTTGCAGTTAGACAATTGGCAGTGTCGAAGGAGACATTAAGATAAATATTATGGTAATAGTATTAATGTGTAAGGAACATTTATGTTTGCAAGATGCTTAAGGCCATTTGAAAGCTAACTTTGGTCAGTTCTTTTAGGGGCTTCATTAGCAGCTGTTTTTACAAAAGTGCCGTATAATCTCGGGTAAGGGCTGCATCAGTGTATGGGCCGCACCTGCTGTTTTGAACTAAGTGATTGAGAAAAAAGATACGGTGATTTTATTATTTTAATTCATGTACCTTTTAATTCATGCACCTTCAAAATTCACACCCGAACTAAGAAAGAAAGTGCGGCCCTTACATGAGTTTATACAGTATGTATCGTAATAGTATTGAACCAGATTTTATTTATTTATTTCAAACCTGGAGGTATACTGTTATGACAGGAGCTTGACAGTAACTGCAGCAGTCGATCAGTAGTACTACCTTCTGTTTTGCAACTTGCTGAAATATGGATTACTTATTTCCTAGCACTTGCCAGTAATGAAAGCAAGTTTTGCATGCCGATGGCAAGTTTGTGTGGACTGGTGTTTTGAGCGTAACTTTTGCAATTTCTGCATATAGTATTTTGTATTTTATCTTCCAGAGTATGCATATGGGGGTCACCCATTTGCCTTCTCTGGCATCTTCGAAATCCCGCCGAAATTTGCAAACGACCTTGGAGACCAGTTCAAGTACAAGTGAGTGGCAGTGCATTTCAGTATATTTGACTCCCCAGTGACAAACGTATTTTTGGGGCTGTGGAGAAGAAATACTGAGAAATTCTTGCAGGCAGCATTAGTTTAATGAGCACCGGCTTGGTGTTGTTAGCTAGAAATAGCTCAAGATGTTTTTGTATGGTATGTTTTGGCAAGATCCTATGAAAGTTCAAGGGCCCCAGGAGTGGTTTTCATCGAGAGTAAGCAAAGCTGAAACACTGACAGGTATTGAATGGCCCATTGTCACCGTACAAAAATCTACGACCTAGCTTATATAATGCCGGAGATATTGGTGATAAAGAACAGCCCTCTTACTTTTCTCGATCAACCCTTACACCGGAGAAAGCCAGCTTGAAAACCAGTGTACGGATCCTTTAATAGCATCTGCACGCCTGCGTAGTGTACAATACGAAATTTCCAAAGTGCATAGATAAAATGTGGCTCCTCTGAGAATGACACCAAGTGGAAGATATTTATTTTTTCCTCATTATTATTGAAAGTTAAGTTGTGACAAGAAAGTAATTGTATGACATTTGAGTTTATGCACATTATGTCACTGAGCAATGGTATATACACTGTTTGTTCAGTTCGCATTGTGAAAGGGGTGTTGTTTTCAGAAATTTTGCTCTGACAAATGGTAGAGAAATTAGTAATGGCTTTGTGCATTATTAGGGAGAACGGCGCAGCTACTGAACTCGTAAATGAGAGCAGTGCTGTCGTGAGATGATCGGAACCAACAGCTGTGTATTGAGCTTTTGGTTCACTTTTTGAGCCATGCTATATCAAGAGTAGCATGCTAATGCTAATGCAATTCCCTAAATGTTGCAATCACAGATACATCCAAAGTGCCCGCCATAATTGCCAGCCACATGCAGCCGTACTTACAGCTACAGTGCCCTGCATACCGCACATTACAAAAGTCAGTACTTTCTGTTTATAACAGGAGTGTACCAGTTCCTAACGTTATTACAAAAATGGCTTTTTCCAACCTAAATATTGAAGCTAGGTCGTTGTGTCATCTGCCAGAGAAACAGGAGGCCTGCAGGAATAGTCATAACAAATTGTAAAACCGACCATAACGACAAAGCAGCCCAAAACATTTTTGGGTGTACTGCTGCATTGGCAGATGATGGAACAAGATTTCAAAATTTTGATCTTCATTTATTATATATGACCTAGCATTTGCGCACATCTTTATCTCTCCTAGACGTCTGTAAAAAATTGTCACGCTTGCTTAACTAAAGATGCATTAATAAATTGACCAGCTTTTTACATTTCTGCAATGTAAGAACTGCCATTGATGAAATACTGGAAGTTTGTAGCTTCTTTACAATGTTTTCGTTGCCTGGGCATTGCAAGGTTAAGGAGGTATGCATAACTTCGTGATGGCATGCCTGTCTTTCCTATTCCTGTGCTTCACTTTTTTTTACATGTTATGCGTTGCAGCGACATGTGACTTGTTACAGCACATTGTGCTTTGTGTAAGAAACCTAGACAAATGGGAAGGGACACACAAATAATTGTGATATGTTGCTGCTGTGCACTGTCGCCATGCGTCATCGTTGCTTGTGCAGGCAGAGCATCCTGGTGGGCCACACAGACTTCAACCAGATCGACGTGCGCAAGATTGTGGAGGAACTGGGTAACGAGTTCCGCGGCGACCGCTACCACCTCATGAACAAGAACTGCAACCACTTCTCGGGAGCCCTGACCAAGGTGGGGAGAGTTGGTGCCACACTGTTGCATTTTTGGCTGCTTACATGGTGGTGCGCTTCTATGGCCAATTTTGTTGTTGTTTTGCAGTGTTAGCTGCTCTTAGCTTTTTCCCCGCTGTAGCGGCATCGGTGTTGTCCGTAGGCGCTAGTTTGCACCGCTGTGCACAGTGCCACTTCATGTCCCATGCTTCTCATAGGGGACTTCAGCATGGTACCTCGAGTTTATGCACAACAGTATAAAGCTACCTGTGCAAACAATCCCTGTAATGGTTGTCACTCAGATGGTGGAATCAGGCCCTATGAAGCCAAAGTGATCCGGCAAGCCAGAGATTGCAAGCAGAAATGACTAGCCCAAAACAGAAACAGTGTTACGTAAACGAGCTCTTGCAGTTCATGCCACCGAAGCAGAAGTGAAGCGATGTAAATGCTAAAGAGCATGCCTTACATGCCACCGAAACATGTAAGCACGAAGCAAAGCACATTCAGCGGCAATACCTTACAAGACAGATTCAGATGCAAGCCCTGCAATTAATGTTGCGGCAGCCTAGGCGCACTGACATAGATGCTAAAATCCAGACATGCAGCGCGCTAACACAAATTTTACCGATCCTGAGGTCATCATCGTTACATTTTGTTTGAAGAAAATCACCACAGCGTTCAAAAAAAAAGTGTCTGCAAATTTTTCACTTTCTCACTACGGCTAACGCTGAAACATTCGCGTTGCTCAATGGTAGCTATTCTGTGAATTTTTTTTCTTGCTCATGTTTGTGCAAGATTTTCTTTGAACTTGCTGTTTAAAACGGAGTGATTTCAGCCAAATTTTCCCATGCCACGCGGAGGATCCAGGTAATTGTTGTTTTTAACGGATATGTATCACATGGCAGCCGCACTTGGGAGAGCAGGCCACGAAGAAAGAAGAGGCACCGTAAAGACATGCTACGACTATGCTTTGAATCACAGATTTGTAGGATGTGATTTCTTTGTTGGCCAAAGTGAGCATTTATGGAAGTACATATGCGTATCTAATCAAACTTGAAATTTAAACTGGAAGAACTACGCTTGACACCTTTTTTCTGTCATCTCATTGTTGAAAAATAGTATACCTAAGACTAATAGCTCTCCCTTTCTAACTCTAAATCTTACAGAATGTTACCCACTGAGTGTGCCGCCACACCAGCTACGCAAACATGTGGTGAAATTGGTCTATTGGTTGTCCATTTAATTCTATTGGTTGTCTTTGAATGAAGGTGCTTGTTGGGGTGCTTGACTGAGCATGCCTGCTGTGTTGGGGCGCAGATCTTGTGTGGAGAGGAGATCCCGGCCTGGGTGAACCGGCTGGCATACTTCAGCTCGTGCGTGCCTTTCCTGCAGCGCTGCCTTCCCCGAGAGTGGCTGACGCCCATCGCACTCCAGGCTAGCCCCTCCCCTTCCTTAAGACTACAATGAACTCACCATTAAATGCACTCGCTTCGTTTTTTTTGCAAGAGAACAAGCACTCTGTTTCACAAGCCTGCCTCTCTCTTTTTTTCTCAATGTACTCTGTGGTGCTTTTTCGTTGTTTTGGTGCTTTGTGTGGTGTCTCGGGTAGTGGGACTCTCTTTGAAATGCTTTGTCTTTGCATAGGCTGCAAAGATGATAGCACCACTCTACCTTGGCAATGCTATGCAACCACGCTTTGCATAGAGGGGGGGGGGTATGCGGATGGATAACACTGGCTTCATTTTTTTTTTATATATAGTGATGCCAAGATGACAATATTAATTGTAGAGAATTAAGAAGAGGCCTTTGTCCTGCAGTTTACTTAGCTCAGCCGAAGAAGACGATAGGTATAGCTGTGTATGAAAGGTTGTCACGTGTTGGCATGTTCGGTGTCAGCAATTTAAGGTCCCTTAACGTCATCACAAGTCTTTAGCTGCTTATGATGTGCAGTTGCAGGGAAGCAGTGTGTTTGCGGTGACGATGCGACGCATGGCGACCACCTGTGAGCTAATGAAAATGGAGCGTGCTCTAGCTGTCGGCATGCACGCATTGCACAGCACCCTATGTACCGACATGCACATGCTCCAGTCATAACCAGCATATTGCAAAACTCTGAATGTGGAAGTATGTTGTCTGTGTTTGAAGAGGTGTGTGTTCCTGTTGCTGTGTGCTTGTGCGACAAGCAGTGAAGTTTGCAACATCAAGAACGCGATCATAGTATGCCTTTCCCTCGGTGCACAGCCATGCAGTAGTTGCTAGCTGGCAGTCATTTGAGAGCACAGGCTCCACTACGTCGTTTGATGGAAGAATGAACGAAGGAGACCCTGGGGTCATTTGCTGTCCAAGTTGTTTGCGCTTTATGCAAGAAGGATGGTGAGCCACATTGTGTGTGTTCATGCGAACAGGGCTGCTGCTTTAGTACCCTTGCTGCATCGTTTCTAGCGTTGCATTCTACACCTCATTAGTGCATGCGCTTCAGTTTTTCGTGCATTCTGAGGTACTACTGTTTCAAGTGCTGGAACACTTACGGTGTTATTTCTGTGTGCTTACACAAGCTCTAAGCCTTCTTGCTTCAACGTAACTCTCAAAAGATGCATTTCTTCACACGGGTGAACGAAAACACATTTGTGACATCACCCTCCTCAACCTTAAGTGTGCACTGGAGGAAAGGAAAGCAGGTGACAAGTATATGTGCTAAAAAGTATGAAATTCATGCGCTTCAGTTTTTCTGAGGTGCTGCTGTTTTAGGTGCTGTAAATGCGGTTTTTGGCACCTAGGGGTTCAGGTTGCAGTGTTTGCATTTCACACTCAAGACCTTGCGGGAAGCATTACTGGCAGCATTCAGGCATGGCAATGTTACTTTATTATGCACGGACCTGCATCGCAGACTCTCAGAAACAAGGAGAAAAAAATGTGTTTATTAGGTCTGTTGGCAAACCATACTAGTAAAAGTTGAAACTGCACACATGGTGTGCTCTGTGTTGTGGTGTGGTCCTGCATGTTTGTGTGTGGGGGGAGGGGAGGGGGTCACCAACATTAGAGAGTGATGAGTCGGTTATATAGCTACTACACTAATTTAGCTCTATGGCCCTCTGTTATAATGCTGGGCATGGTCGTAAAATGGGTCACTGGTCAGTATTGTACGTTTATACCCATGTAAGCTGTGATGACAAGAGGGATGCCCACAGATTTTTCGCTAGTCAGTGGAACCGGGTTCACGAGCTTCGCTGGGTGACTTCAGTGTAGTTAACAGCTCAACTGCAAGTTCACATTCACTAGTGGATCACGAGTATTGCAGCTATAGGCACCAAGAATCTAGAACTATATAGTTAGGCGGTGGCGTGTAGTCTTTATGCCTGTTTGAGTTGATGGCACAGTGTTGAGAGAGGACCTTACACCAGAAGGACACCCTATCTGATACCCATGTCAATTGCATTTCATTACAAGTCTTTCTCAGTGTTTATTATCCGCATTTTAATAAACATAGATATGAGCACAATAGTGCCGAGTTTGATTGTGACATTCTTTTTAACAGTACCACTTCTGTATCAAAGCTTCTGCACTTTGCAGCACCTCTTGAGAGAGAACATAGGCAACCAAACTTCCAACCAGTGAACTTGTAGCCCGCATTTCTCTCTTCTGCTCTGGGTCCCTGGTCTTTTGTGCACTGCATTAGTGTGTTAGGTTGTGCCACGCTACCATGCCCAGTCTGATGCCTTGGTCAGTTGTAATCCAGCATTATTTGTAGCCAAATGTTCGTGTTTTTACAATGAACCCTTTCATGGATAGTGTTAAAGGGCCAATTCAGTGGAGAACCTGATCTGGTTGGCATCGTCACTGGTATGTGCGGAAAAGAAAGAATGGTCGAGAGGGTTATGATGTCACACATGAGCTGTGGAATGAAAAGTGATGAAAAATTAAAAATGGTGATTAGAAGGTCTCAACATGACTCAAACATCATTGGGACATGTAAGTGTAGCATTAAGTAAACGAGTTGCGCTGAAAACTGGTAATTATACAACAAATATTGCACTTGTTGCTACGTGGGGTCAAGGAACATGACTTCCCTATCATGAAGACAGGCAGGTAATTAGTCGGGAAGTGAACCCCTGACCATTGGGTTGCGAGTTGGACTTGCTACCCCTAGGCCACACAGTCACATTCGTATGCCTTGGTTAAAGCGGGGATTATATGTATATCATGCGGTCTTTCACATAATGTGGAAACAGTGTCCATGTCTGCCTGGGCAAGAGGTGCCGATGACAGCACCCGTTAACGCTACCCTTAAAGGCAGAGCATAAGCATCCCCCAATTTTTTTTTTTTTTTTTTTGGCATGCCACCGTGTTCATTTGGGTGTTGTAATCACTATGCTAGAGGACTGGCAACAAGCAGTCACGCAACTACCAGCTGCATGGCGTTGTAGACAAATGTGGTGATCATTTGAAGCACCCTGCGATTCTAGCCACCCTCATTTTCCGATTACCTGATCAGAAAGGTTAAATATAAACTCTCTCCGATTGTAAGTGAGGTTACTTTTTACAGTTCTGAGAGGCTACTGCCTTCTGGGGCCATGGTAGGAGGTACACTCTTTGTCAAAGGTAATGAACCCAAAAGTGTCTCCTCCTAAGTCATGCTGTGCGACTCTTTATCCATCGCCAAGCTTCCAAATCTCAAAGTTGACAGGAACCCTCGTCCTAACCTCTGAGAACCTGAGCACTTCCACAAACGTTACAAGAGCTTCGCTGCACAGCTTAGGAGCAAACCCCTTGTGCTGTTCACTTTTGTCAGGGGCTGCACATCTGTTTTTTTTAGTACAAGGTACAAGAGGACCAGTTGCCAACATGATCAATGTAAAGATAATCCCACTTGCAGCTTAACATCGTCACCACTGCTACCCTAAACACTTTCTGTTCAAAGGTCTCCACTTTAATAAAAAAAAAATGTGTATGCGTTAGCATCAGTGTTCTTCAGACAGTGCAGGCGTGTGGTGCAATCCAGTCTGCCAATCACTGTGTAACATGCCCTACCTCCTCTCTCCTCTTTTCCACTCACCTTCCACCCTCTCTTAGTCTTCCTTCATGCACTTTTCCTCTCCCTTCCCCTTCTCTGAAAGTGGAGAGGGGGATTTCCCTTTCTTTTCTTCGCCTCCTGGCAACCGAGGTTTCACAGGCCAATGCCAGACCCTTGCGATAATGGGAGAAATACTGTGAGACGTTGCCCTCCCTTGAGGCAAATGGGTGACAAGGCTGTGCAACAGCCTACCCCGAGTGTACAGTGGAGGAAGCCCCTCAAGCAGCTCTGTCGCTGTAAAAAGGGTGCTCCGATTTGCATTAATGCGGTCTATTTTTGCACACCTCACCCCTAACCCCCCACGTGCAGGCTAGCATACAGGAGGGCAGCACGTCGAGGGTGCACAGTTCGCCGCCTCGCTCCCCACCGCCCAATTCGTCGCGGTCGTCGCAGAAGCGTGTGCCTCGGATCTGACACGTGGCCCCCGACATTAGGATGATGGCCGCTGCACACTTACCGCTGCTCTCTCGGCCGTGCTCTGTCCCGCCATTGCAGGAAACAGCATTGCTGCCAGTGCTTGTCGGTTTCTGAAGCACGGCCCGGCCCAACATGGATGGCATTGGTGGTGTGGTGAGCGGATATTTTGCCATTTCTCTTAGCTAACCCTGCTTTTTCTGGTGTTCAGAAAGAAAAATTATGCTTCCTTATCTGTTAGTGTAACATTAGGTGTTAACATTATAAAAGACACAAAGAGAGCAGAATGGGCCAGGAAACAAATTAAGTTAATGATATCCTAGTTGAAATCAAGATAGAGAAATGGGTGTGGGCAGTGGTCATGTAATGTGAAGTTGACAACCGATGGTGCCGTAAATTAACCGAGTGGATTCCACGAGAGGGCATGCATAGGGGGTGGTGACAGACAGGTAGGCGGATGAAGTCGGGAAGATCGCGCAATTAATAATGACCGAAGCTGGCACAGGACAGGGTTAATTTGGCCTTTGCCTTACAGTGGATATGGTTAGGCTGATGATGATATGTTAGTGCACCTTATTATGCCTGCTCTTTCTACTGCACTATGAACAACTAATTTCTTTCTTTCTTTGCAGAAATCAAAGATAAAAAGAAGAAAAAAAAGGATGTGCAAACAGCTCACAGCGCAACTGCTCGAACGTAACTTCTTCGCAGGCTGGGTCAGCCAGCTTCAACTGGTGCTACACATCCGTTGTGCCATTCATCTATAGGGAGAGAAAAAACGAATTTCTTGCAACACTTGCAAAGGCGTTGCATCAATTGTGTGCAAGTGTGTTTGTGCATTCACACATCCCCAACTTTGTGTGCTTCGACTCCTAAGAGGCGTGCCTGGAGTTTGTTGCCGAAGTGTGGGGGAAGAAATTGGTGTGCATCCAACCCAAGGCCATGCTTTAGCAAGTGCTGTATGACCTGCTACAGTGTCGTCGGCGGGAACCTTGTCAGCAAGCTGGCTATAACGGAACTGGACTCGTACAGAGTGAGGGGACTTGGAATCCTCGGCGTATGACTGTTGAGAGAAAACACCAGGCTGCACTAAGGGCATTCGCTTGGGCATTTCGTGTCGGCAGAAATTTGCGCTCTCATGATCAGAGGCACGCATGTCGTATTTGTTTGTTTTTACCCGTTGAGTGCATCGCTTGTGCAAGGCTGTCCCCCTTTAACTTGTGATTCACAAGATATGCAAGTCATATACTTGCGCAAGTTTTATACTGGCATTCTGCGTTGGACGCTTGCCAGTGCATTTTATCGTTATGTGCGCAAGAGACAAATTTTGGAATGTTTCGAGTCTTGCTCAGTGCACTTATTTTAGACCATTGCTTCTGACCGTGATAGGCTGCACTGCTGAGCCCTGTACGCTTTTGCCCAAACAGTGTGACTGGAGTGTCTCTTCTCGTGAAGATTGCGATACGTTGTCAGCTGTGATGTGAATCGTTCACAGTTCAGTGTGTGGCTTATGAATAGTCCCTGTAGTTATACCAAAGCTGCATGTTAAACCCAATGGTCCATTTTGTTTGTTTAATATAAGCATTTTGCGTTTTGTAAGAAACTGTTCTTATAATATCGCCTCTATCAAAGTCTACAAGTTATATTTGCCAAATGGCCCAGTTTTAACTCTTGTGGAAGTTGCCGTCGTCGTGACAGTCACAGTGGCTGTTGTTTTGCAGTTTCCAAGGGCTTGCCAAACTGTTTGATTTAATGGTGCTTTTTTTTACATATTATTGCTGCGCATGATATGTTTTTAGCTATATGTATATGGACATTTTACCTCAAGCTTCTGAAAGTGGGCTTGTGGAGCAGCGAGCCCTTTAAGCATGTTTTAGGTGCACAATTAAACCAATGGTGTTGAATGCGTTACTGCATATCTCTCTCATTGTTTAATGCTTCCTGTTGACATTTCCTTTTTGAACAACAGTGAACGTTCCAAGTAGACCTTAGCTTTCTTTTTGCATGCAGGTGCTAATCAATTCACTGCCAAGCACTTAAAAAATCCTTGTTTTGTCACCTGTTTATTATTAGTAGCCAATGCAGCGGTGGTAAACGAGCATAGTTAGGTTGACCTTCCCAGCAACGAATACAATGGCACAGAACCTGCTGTCGGCTGTACCTGTTCTGTTTTGGACTGCTAAATTATGTTACGATTGTTCAGCTATGTGTAAAATTACAAGCTTTTCTTTCCTTTGTAGTGTCGTCTAGTTTCCAACATTTCCAGTATTTTTGAGACTGCATTTGGCTTTGAAGAGTTTGCTATCTTTCACCAGTTTTTATCTGCACAAAAAACCTGACAAACATGAGTGACTGAAATAATCCCTCTAACTAACAACTCCTTGGCACAGTTGGCCATGAGGCAGTGCTTTTAATGTGGGCAGAGTGAAGGATACGAGCAATTTCTGCAGTATTACAGAATCTTGCGTGTTGGCACGTGCTGTCTGTAAAAGTACAGGCTCTGTAAAGGCATGCAACGTCTAGTTGGCTTTCCTTTGCACTAAGGTGAAGTTAATGTGAAGGAGCATGCAGTTCATCTGACACAATTATCTGCTAGACAGGAAACCATATGAACGGTGGCAGCCATTTCTACTCACACCAAACAATTCACCAGTAAAAACAATGCATTTTTTTCTTTGTGCTAGCAAAAATGAAACAAGCCTTCAGTTGTCAGGGTAAGCAGGAAATCTTGCTCACTGTGTGAATCATTTTTGCCTGCCCTATGATACAGACTACTTATTTCTGTGCAACAACATACACTCCATTTCATACATCAGGTGCAACGCTGTCAAAGCTAGCGCTCTTCTTTGCGCTGCCTGCATCTGCGACCAAAAAGTAGTGCATTGCTTGTGGTGAGCAAAACGTAGTGAATGCTTTGCCTGCAGCCTTACCACATGACACATTTGTCATGAGCTTGGTCAAATGCACTCTTACTGCTGACAACACGCTGTCGCTTTCTAGTGCCTTGGAGCACTCGGCCACTGAACAGGCGCATGCGGAGTAACACGGCTCCCTTTATTTTTCCACGCGGACTACTTCCGTACCTTTCACAGCGTTGCACCTGATGTATGAAACAGAGTACAGGCTTGTAGTTTTTCAAAATGTGTATTTTGGGAAACTGCCGAAGGACGTCACAGATGCAGTCGCATACGGACTTGCTGTGCAGCATCGTGAAAAATGCATGGACGCTTACATCTTGTCCATACGACTGCTTGAGGGGGAGCCTGGTCTTGAAAAAAAAATTTTTATTAATGAAGCCACAGTTCAGAAATCTTCAGGCAACATGTATTTTTGTGTGCCGATTCTAAAAACGTCATTTAATTTCATGTCAAACAATTCCTTGAGCACTTATGTAACATTTATGCATGTATTTTGTGAAGAGCTTTAAAAAAATTAGCTGCGGGAAACTTGCTGATATATATGTCATTGGGTTCTCTTGATACCAAGGAATGCAATAAGGGTAAAATTGTCTTCCTGCCTATCATAGAAATTAAGTTATAGGGTTTTAAATTTATCGCTTCAGAAATGCAAAGAAAGTGTGTATTCCCGTTTCTGAAGTGGCAGCTTCAATACCCTATAACTCAAGTTCTATTATAGCCAGGATGATAATTTTACCCTTATTGCATTCCTTGCTATCAAGGGAACCCAATGGCATACATATTAGCAAGTTTCCTGCAGCAAATTTTTTTAAAAGCTCTTTGGAAAATACTTGCATAAATGTTACATAAGTGCTCAAGAAGTTGTTTTACATAAAATGAAATGACTTATTTAGAATCAGTGCACAAAAATACATGTTTCCTGAAGATTTCATAATTATGACTACATTAATAAAACATTATTTTCAAGACCAGGCTCCCCCTTAAACATGGTATGGTTTCATTCAGTTGTTGAAACTTTCTATGCATTGCAGTGTTGACGGTGACGATTTTGCCTTCTTTGTCTTGTGCCACTTGCATGTTGCTCAAAAAACCGAACAGTTAATGGATTTTGAATTTGGCTACAGTTGATGTATATCATAATGTACTTGATGCAAAGGCAGCATTTTTTTTAAAACCATTTCAAGTCTCTAAACTTCAGAGTCTCTGTGATCCACCATGTCTCACGTGATATGCGGAGCCTGCTTCTTGCTAACTGACATGAACACATAGATCCTTTGGTAAAGATCCATAACAGTTGTTGTTTAAAAACTTGTGCAGTACCTTTTAATGATCGTGTTGAACAACGTTCAAGTTTAACAGAACGTTAGCGCCAGCATTGGTTTCTATGCCTAGTAAGGCTGACATGCACATCACGACGCAAGCTTGACCTGAAAGTTTTGTTCCATGTTGCTTCAAGAGACTGTTTAGATCAGAGTACTGCTCCAGAAGGCTTCTAACAGTCAAGAGAAAATAGCCGCGTACGGGTATAACCTTCACCATCCGGCTATCTACTCAAGCTGAACATGCAATACTTCAATGCGCGTGCTTGAGTTGCATACTGTTCATTGTGTGACTATTCTTAAAGCCAACAGAGCTTGTTCCCTCTTAAGTTACTTATTTGGCCACTGCCGAGCTTTTGGCTTGCAAATGTTGTTTAAAACCCCTCAAAGCAACAATCTCGCAGTCTTCACGGTGCTTTTTTGAAACCTGGACTAAGCTTAGCAAAGTCAGGCTGACACCATTGTTGCATGTTTGTAAGGTGCAGCCACTGTTTAAGGTGCCAAATAAGGCAGCATTATTACCCATTAGCATCCACCTAACAAGCATCCAACAAGCTTATGCTAACGAGTAATTACTCCCTTATTTGAAATCTGCTCCACCGTGGCGGTCACGCCTTAACACATTGGACTAGCACCTGTTTAAGGTGCCGAATCCAAGGGCATTATGCACCCATGTAACTTACTTGGTGGAACAGGGTTTTTGAATGGTATTTCTAGCCGTGTGTGTGTTCAATTCACGTTTACTGTCTTGCAATTTTAAGCCTTACGTAGTACCTAGACTTCTCAAATCTTACTCAAGCACTTCAAAGTCCCTGGACCCTGCAAACATTTGCCCATTTGATGTGCTCATTCGTTTCCTGGCTGGCAAGTAGACTGACGATCTGAATTATGGTACCTGAGCCTCTGCTTTTGTGCGACGAGGTCCAAGAACCACCATGCATTGCAATGCATAAGCCTCTTTGTGTTGTCGTGCTGCACTCTGAAGTGTTGTGTGAATACAATCAAGAATTGCAGCTTGAAATTCTCCGAAGGCATGATAGGCTACATCCTTTGCATGTTTCCGCTGACTACAGCTGCAGTGCAACTACGTCAACATGATCTCGGAGCTTAAGTGATGTGATAAACCTAGATAAACTTTTCTACATTTTAACAGATGCTCGCCGTAAGCTAGAAAGTGCTTAAGTGCTTTTCAGCTTAGAACATGCTTTTTTGGCCATCCTGTTAACGTACATTTGCGCTAAATTGTGCCTTCACTGGCTGCATAATAAATATATAGATACTAACCACCTCCGGCCTCCAAATTCTGTTGAAAAGTTGCAGCTAGACAGTTAAACCTTTCGGTTCCTTGTTTGCTGCTGGGCAAAGCATTGACAGCTAAATAAGAAATCATGTGCTGTTGGTGAAGTCTGCCGTATTTGCCTTTTCTGGTGTCTTTTTGTTTTGCACAAGGTCCTTCGTGTAGAGCTAGATTTTATACCCTGCCATCTTACTTTGCTTGTCCCTCATGTTTGTGAGCCATTACTGCACCTCTAGGCTTTTTTCAACTTCCATTGTGCATGTGTGTAGTGGGTTCTGCGATGTTGTAACGTATCAGCGCACTTAACTAGCTCTAGTGTTTTTAAGGCATGTGTGTTGTTTCTATTGCTGTTGTGTGGCCACCTAGCTATTAAAGGGCTTGCCTTCGTTTATATAAGGAAGCTCGTTTTTGCTATTTTTTTTCAGTGCACAGCTGTGTTGCAAATGTGTGCAAGTCATTAAAAAAAAGAAAAAAAAAGGAGGATGCAGTATGTGTGGTATTGCTCCCTATATGAGCAATGTACAAAAACCTGATATGCAAACATTGTTTTCCGACATCCTGCCTGTAGTGCCCTTTTTTTTTTTTCCCTTGTCCTGCACTGCTGACTCTTGTTGAGAATTTTTATCTGAAAGTTCTACAACATGCTCCTGCAACACTAGCTGAATACACTCTCTGTGCATAAATGCTTTTGCATTACTCCCCCATTCAAATCTACCTATAATGCTGCATACACATCAGACCAGCTAACTTGTGCTCGGAAGTAGGGCACCGCAACTGGCAGGCCATCATATGAACTGCCCCATGCAAGGCATGCGTTAATGACTCATGAAATTTCACTGCACATAAGGTGAAGGAAAAATTGAAGCAAGCAGAGTTTTCATAACGATATTAGAAACTCTTCTGGTTGCTAGCTGCCTTCATCATAGAAAGAGCCAACACATAGATAGGTCAGTCAACTGCAAGAGAAATTGTGCACACCTTCCATATCGACGGAGGACTCTGCCAATGTGCTAGCCACACCTCAGTTGGCCTGACGGTCAAAGAAGTAACCCTTCTAGGCAAAAGAAGATAAAAAGATGTGATGCACGGCCATGTAATAAGTGCTGAAAGTGTGCGCTTGTCGTTCTCTTGTAACCATCCTTGTGTGGATCACACTGCGTACAAAGATTGCCGAGAGCTGGTGAGAAAAAAAAAGCACATTCGATTCGAAATATGGAACAAGGTAACAACAGTGATTGCCGAGAGCTGGCGAGAAAAAAAAGCACATTCGGTTCGAAATATGGAACAAGGTAACAACAGTGCTCACAGCTACTTGTCATTGTGGAACTGCCTTCCAGTCGGAATAAATTGATTAACAGAATGGTCAGCGTGTGAACTGGAAAAAGACACAAACATCCAAATGCAAGACCTTTCGGGGATCTAAGCCCCATATGAAGTGCACGGAGCACAGACTGCAATAGCTAATGGCACAATGGCCTAAAAAGAAAAGTCTCGTAACCTTGCGACTACCCTTCAGAAATGGCAGCCTCTTAAAGGGCATAGGAAAATGCAATGTCTGTCTTGTAAATCACAACCACGTGAATATTTCCACTTCTTAGTCAAACCTGGAAATGAACACGCTAGGCTGTGCTATGCAGAGTCTCAACTAGAAACTAAATAAATCGGCTATAAACTTGTGCTTGTTTTCTTCTATCCTTCACCTTTCAGTTCCACAAACAAAGTAAATTTACCACTAACAGGCCCAAGCCTCAACGTTTCTGGTCACCGCAAAGAAACGGTTTTTGGGGATCTAACAGGCCCAAACCTCAACGTTTCTGGTCACCGCAAAGCAACGGTTTTTGGGGATAGCTTTTGCAAACTGCCATCACCTGGTTTCTGCACTCTCCTATTTTGTTAAAAAAAAAAATGAGGCAGTGAATTATTTAGGCTGAAACCAAGTCGCAAGCATAGAAATGACATGCCCCATCACCTTCCTTCATGTTTACTCTCTGACAGACATTTCATGCTTTCTGTGATGTTAACTTCACCAGCTAAGCTTGCCAGCAGTGAGCATAGTATTTCGATTCACTTTGCATCAGCCAGACAAATACTGCCTCCAAACTTTGTTGAAACCAACAACCAAACATCACCTAAGGGTGCAGTCGGAGCACAAATAAGCAAGTAGTTTAGCTACTAGCAGTGACTGCTTCCAGAGACTTCCCCCCCGTTTGCGCAATCTTTCACACGACACAACATAAACATCCAAGAGAGATGCATTGCCAAATGCATGTACTGTTAGTGCCTCAGGACTACTCAACCACCTCATTTTCTTCTCAGTATCCTTTTTCCGCTCTATGTCCGTCACGCTGTACACACAGGCAACTACGGGCCACACTGTGGACGGCGCGCACATCTATGTCATCATAGAGCACGTCCCATCATTTGCAGTGGCACAGATGGGAGCAATATGCCATGGACACGGTGCAGACACGACTCGCAAAAGTATTCTCTCCATTCTTTCCAATCACTGCAGTGCGGGTTTTGATCCCCAGTGCCATTAGGTATCCACCGGTTTCCCAAATATTTCTGATAAGCGTCATTCATGTACCTACGGTTTCAAGTAGCTGACTGATCAGCTAGGTCAGCCCATTCTGAAAGCCACAACGAAAGAGAGCTATGAAATCATCTCGGTTGTATTGGAGATGTTAATTTTTTAAGCTGCTGAACTGCAAAGCAAGCAATAAAGATGAATGGCGACACTACCCAGCTTCGACTTAGTTGGCATCATCCAGATTACTTAATTAGCGTCGCTTTATGCTGTGAAACTGCCAGCCACTGCAAAACAAAAGCTCCACGAACAGAAAGTTTGATACTTCAGAAGAGGCCTGCAGATCTTGTGACGAAACTTGATCCAAAAACACTAAAACCTCAACTTCTGAGGCAGCATGCGCCATTCACAAAAGAAGAGGCGCCACTGTCGACAGCAACAGAGAATGTGCACCAGTATTCAGTGTCAATTATAAGCGCACCACAAGCAACACGCTCAGCCAAAATGTTCTTCCCTCTGCACTTTGGATAAAATTGTGACTTCAAAACAGTGTTGTGTCCCTGCAATGTAATGCAACACTTCACATATGTATGCTGCAATGAGCAGATCAAGCATTTATTTTTTATGGTTATGTGCGCGAGTCCTAAAATGGCTATATATGCTACAGAAATTCAGCACTCTCAACCCATGAACACACAGAGCAAAGACGCGTTTTACAGTTGCAAGCAGCAGCTTTAGCTTCGGCAGCAAACAGCAAATGTCGTAGTTCTTGTGCATTTCGCAAGAAGAGATATTGAGAAATGGAAGAGCACTGTGTTAAAGCAGCAACAATTGATTCCACATTCTTACATACACGTCCCAAAAGGGATGATGCAGCTGTGTTGTGCACATTTGAAGTATTCAAGGGCACTCTGCTCACAAAACAGAAAACAGCATACAGACATTTTGTTCACCCTCTGGCAGGAGCCGCACAAAACTTTGCCATCTGGCTCCTACTCCACGAGTTTTCGTAGATAGCTAATGATATACCAGGTATAGGAAGCCTAAATTTGACGAGAGAATAGGAATGAAGTGCTAGCACTAGCATGAAGTATGACAGCATTACCAGCTGCATAATGTCGCAAGCCACTATGCACACTTTTCAAACAGTTAGACAGCCATAAACTGTGCATCGGATCACGGCCTTTTAGAACCCCCTCGTATCATTGTGCGAGCAATCGGAATATAACTAACTCATAAAACCATCTTTTTTGCTGTTTTAACATCACCACACGAGCTCTTTAAAATATACCTGGCAATAATTCCTGCACTGCAAAAGAGAAGAATTTGCATATAGTCACACTGACCGAATGCTTGATTTCGCAGTGTCGCAAGCGCAGACTTTTCTGAATGCTCCAAAAAGAAAGTAACAGGGCAGATGTCGGGCAAGAGTTCTTTACAGAACTTGAAATGTGCGTTAGTTATTACACAGGTTACACATAAAATCAGATGTGTGTGTGCTGCCTGGCATAGTAACATATACTTGGACTGACACAGTCCTCGTTACAAAACACCAAGAGAGGTGTCTCTCGCACTGCATCCACACGAATGCAGTGTGCTACGCACAACCACAGAAACACACCTGAAGATGTGCTTACTGTAACCAGTGTCCACAGGCTGTTGCAATGCAATGTACAGCTGCAGCACTCGGAACTGATAGCAAACAGCTCTGCACCATCAGAACACCGGGTAAAAGTGACAGCAGTTATGCCTTAACCACCCATGTGGTGACAGAACTGCAATTTGCACACGAGTGCCCTTTTGGCAGCTTTACTGGTCACGAAACTTCCACGTCCCCCACCCCACCACCTCCAACGCCCAAGTTTTGCACATGCACAGAACCAGCCACTGCAAGATGGCGCTAGTGTCAGAGGGCAGCAAGTCGCAGTCCTGCCATGAAAGAATGCTTTCAAACGGCAAAAGATATTGCACACTGAGTTCATATGCTGACTCAAGAAGCAAACTTACGACAGCACTCCCAAACTAATAAAGTTTTACCTCTCCCCCCTTCCCATGTACTCTCTCTGTATATTCTTGGTAACCACGATTCTAGCCATTATGGTAATGCCTCCAAAAAGCCAACCGTTACTCCCTGGACCAAACACAGGGCAAACTAATCTGGCAACAAAAAATCTTTCCAGATCATACGATTCTAAGTGGTAGCCATGAAGCTTGTAATTACCACGAAACTGAATCTTACACACAGCATTCCTGCAACGCTTTCTAAGATCCTGGTTCCTTGGAAGCACAAGAATATTCTCTAAAACAGATTTCAATGCCCACTGAAGCAGCCAGTCATTAATTTTTTACTCTCTAGTACAAGCGTTCTTGCCAGTACCACGATGATGCTATGGCTATTGTGCAAGCACAACCTCTTCTCCATACTATTCCTCACCAAAGATTACAGTTTGGAGTGTTGCCAAGAAAGTGTTTAATTCATAAAGTAGGGCATAGAGCGGAATACAATAAGGCAATAAGCTTATCCATTCATTTTTAAAGCAGAAGACGCATAATTTCCACATAAGTTGCCTACCTAGTGCTTTCTGAGTGTGTTCTGCAGTACAATAGCTTGACGATCTCCGAGGCTATGGAAGTAATGAATAGTGCTCACCCTTTATTCTGACAGGAGGTGGTGCCCTCTAATCAATGTGGCACCATGGTGCAAAGTCACTCTAGGTGGCGCACCAAGCTCTTCCATAGCACTATGCAGAAGTTTCGTTACCAGTAATCAAAAGGTCATGCTTTAGCTGAAATTGATCCCCCCCCCCCCCCCCCCCCAATAAAAAGGACCGGACAGACACAAACAGGCACAAGGTATGTAAGCATTTGCCCACACGAACACTGAAAACTTGAGAGGAAAATGAGTTTCAAAGAAATGAGCAACAAAGCACATCTGTGGCACCTATGACCATTAACGTGTGTAATGCACGCTGATGCAATACCACTTGCTGTGTGGCTCAGCATTGTTTCTTTTTACAAAGCCTCCACACTGAAAAAGTGGCCCTCTGCAGCTTGCGGGCTGGAGTAGACACAGAGGCGATCAGCAAGTTAGTTGGGATACCTTGGCTGCTAAACTGTAGATCTCTTCTCCGTGCCTGACTACCGTTGCCTTTCACTTGGGGAGAATTCCACAAGCGGCAGCCAATCACAGTGGCACTACACGTGCCTCACTGCCTCATTGCAGTCATCCAACCAATCTTTTAGATGTCGAAAATTCAGGCATTTCAATCATTCGAACAGTTTCATAGAACCATCCGTAAGACCTTACCATTACTGGCTGCCTTCTGTTTTCATTCGGGCTAAATGATTACCAATATTTTTTCCCATGCACTTCCAAGACGAAAAAAAAACGGCCGTGGCTTAGCTTGGTTAAGCCCGGTGATTGCGAAGCCTCTGGCGTTTAGTCGCGTTCCAGCGTTCTGAACTAGTAGAAGGAGACTCACTGTCGGGCAAACTCATAATTTCTTCCTTTGCTTCTGCTGTTTCCACAGAGGAGATTGTCGCCGAGCTGCATACTGGGCACGCCGCTTAGAAAGTCGTTCTTCTCGTTCTTCTTCCGTCTCCGTAGCTCGCTGATGCTTCCTCTTTGCATTCTGCCGAGCTGCCTTGTTCGTAGGCACCATCGTAACATCTGGCTGTATGACTGCCTTGGCGAGAGGAGCGGAGCTGTTTTATACAGCTGGTGTGACGTCATTGACCGTAGCGCCCCTGGTGAGAGGAGCGGGAGTTAGGCCGCCGTTGGTGGCTACCGCCTCGCCTCGCGACGGCGTGAGATGGGGCCCCGTTTTTACACAGCTGGTGTGACGTCACACCGACCGTAGCGCCCCTGGTGAGAGGAGCGGGAGTTAGGCCGCCGTTGGTGGCTACAGCCTCGCCTCGCGACGGCGTGAGATGGGGCCCCGTTTTTACACAGCTGGTGTGACGTCACTCTAGGTCACGTGGTGTGACGTCATGCAGCGAGGTCACGCTAAAGGTCAATGGTGCCTATCACCGCCTCGCCACGGAACGGGCTGAAGTGCGACCTAAAGTAGTATTGCTTCGCAATAAAAATCAATCAGTGAGTATGAAATTTACTTACTGGCAGCTGCATGAAGTTGAACCGCTTATTGAGTAAAGATAACCCCTGACTTAATGTAGGCTATGTGCTGCCAGCTTAAATTCTTAAAGCTTTGTTTTGGTGGTACCTTCAATGCCTCCAAGCAAGCACTTTGGCAAAGCACTGGACATACTACAGTCTAATTTCAAGCAAGGCTACAAGCAGACAACACACAGCATTCAGTTGGAAGTTGAAAGATGGCACAGCAAACCTTCACAGAAGGTGACTGCACAAAGCAAGGCGCGAAAGAGCACACATTTTCCTAACATTCGTGAGGCTGCTAATGATAAAAAGAACACTGTTAACACATAAAAATTAATATTTTTTTGCTCTGCGATCAAAAAGCTGCTTGCGACGTGGCCACGGGTAACCCGTGATCCTTGTGGCTGCAACACCACAGCAAGTCAGCGCTGAACAGCAGCCATAACCAAGAAGGTGCCGACGTACCAGCGACGTACCAGGCATGCCGATTGGGAAGACGGCACTGAATCGCTGCACTGTGCCGAGTGCTGATGCACTCACTGACACCCGTCAGTCGCAGGTTTAAATCGCACAGCACGAGCACCGTGACGTTATCGCAGGCAGGAGCAGTCCAGCGCGAAGGTGAGTGCAACGTCGTTACCAACGCACATAGATGCGACTTCCGTCGGTGATGCCGTAAAAACCAAGGTTGCAGCGCTCCTTGTTGAGCACAGATTCCTTCCCTTCCTAAATGAGAGAAAAAATGAGAGAAAACAGAAGTTTAGAACTCATTTAAGGCAGAAAAATCGAGCTCTCCCAGAACGAGGCAACTGCTTCGCCAGGTGGCCCTTGAATGTACTTTGTTGAACTTATACTGTTGCAAGTTTGCCTAACAGCTACAGATGAGCTGCTGTGACATGTGAGCTAGATATGGCATTAAACAGTCTCAACGGTGCCACATTCCCCTCAGTCTGCTTTTACTGAATCGCACGCATTCAACATTGTGTGTTGAACACGTCTAAATTTCTACCTAGAGAAAGGCATTCCTAATCTACAAATTTACAATCTTACAACCAGCGAGGATCAACACCTCCAAAGGAAACTTAAAAATCTTAATACACTCTGACACTCAAGTAATTCTTTAGAAAGGTCTGGTATGTGGTGAAAGCAAAAATAATAATAAAAATCATTACGCCAGTCTTTTCAGCACTCCATATCGCCTCTTTACCATTTCTATCCCCTCCCCCCCCTCCTCTACCTGTCCTCTTCCTCACCTGCTATCATTTTTCGGGAACCCTTGGCTTCCACACTCCCTGCACCCCCCACCCCCACCCCCTCCTTTCCCTCTTTCTCCGCACCCTGCCCTCTAGTTTTTCCAGGTCAGCCCAACCAGTCATGCCATGCCGCCTGTCGCAGCTCCCCATGTGTAGGCACACGTTCGCTATCTCTCCACCCTACTAACTCCCCGCCGATTGCTTTCTCCCATGCTGGCATGTTTCTTTATCACAGTTTTGCAGGTCAACGCTTAAGGGGAGAAGAGGGTCTTAGAAAAAAATTTTTGTTAATGAAGTCACAATAATGAAATCTTCAGCGAAAATGTATTTTTGTGTGCTGATTCCAAATATGTCATTTAATTTTATCTACAACAAATCCTTGTGCACTCATGCAATATGTTATGTAACTCTGTGTGGAGAGCTTTCAAGAAGTTCTGCTGCAGGGAACTTGCTAGAATGCATGCCATTGGCTTGCCTTGACATCAAGCTATGCAATAAGGGTAAAATAATTATCCTACCTATCATAGAAGTCGAGTTACATGGTTTTGAACTTGCTACTTCACAAACGGGGAGAAAAATTTGTATTCCTTTTTTTAAAGTGACAACTTCAAAATCCTATAACTCAACTTCTATGACAGGTAGGATGACAATTTTACCTTTATTGCATAGCTTAATGTCAAGAGAAACCAATGGCATGCATTCTAGCAAGTTCCCTGCAGCAGAGTTTCTTGAAAGCTCTCCACAAAAAGTTACATAACATATTGCATAAGTGCACAAGGGTTTAATGTAGATAAAATTAAATGACATATTTGGAATCGGCACGTAAAAATACATGCTCCCTGAAGATCTCATAATTGTGACTTCATTAATAAAAAATATTTTTCTACGACCAGTTTCCCCCCTTAATCCTCTTTAGCAGTCATCCTGCCTGCACAAGATTCACGCTCCCCATCGCAACACGCTTCCCATTTTCACACCCTGCTCCCCCTCACCGGACTTCCTCCTCGGAGTGAAGGCCCTATTTAAACCCTGCCAATGATGGACGCCCTGCCCGGACAAAGACAAGTTCTCTTGTCCAAACGTTGCCAAGCTCCCCGAGGCTTGCCCCTCCGTTGTTCGCTTCGTGATTTAAAGAAACCCATCCACCTGCCCTCTTTCTAGCATGGACACGTAGAGCTGTAGAACACGAACCTTCAGGGCGGCAGCAGCTACAGCATGCACTATCCAGGCTCACAGAGGTTGCCCCTAAAATGTCGCTGAAAGCTACGCATATACATTTTTTACCGAAAAGTGGTGTGAAGTATGCTGCAGTCTTTGTGACCCTTCCTGGGTCCCTACAGACAATGGGGCGCCCGCTGTCACCGTCAGTTTTCTTGCAGCTTTGCCACATGCTTATGAATGACGTAGCAAGCAGCCCCTTGCTTCCCAGAGCCAAAACCAGCTCCGAGAAGTTTTAGAAATTCTGATATATTACTCTGCGTGCACTGCTGCAAATGCTACCCAATACTATGGTCCCAGAGGGCCCACATACCACTGATGGAAAACAGCAACCTGAAGGTTTTTAATGAGGTAGCACTAAACGCCTCATTGCAGAAAAAGAACCAGCAGCAGCGGATCATCATCAAAATCACTGATCAGTCGAGGAGGTGTGACGTCGAAGAAATAGAACGAAAAAACTTCAAAAACTTTACAGCAGAGAGTGGGATTCGAACCAGTGGAGACAAACAGATTACCTTCGCTCGCCGCTGCATTAGACCACTACGCCATTGCCGCACCCTAAATGTCCCGCATGTTAAACTGCCAGCCTCTCATGCTGTGCTCTGGATGTCATCATCTACATCAACTTCCAATCACGCGCGAATCAGTCAAAAAACAAGAGAATGCGGGCCCTCGCATGTGTGAGCCCAAGTTTGAATGCATGGCCGGTTTGATAGCAACAAAGATAGGAGGCGCACGGAAGCACCATCTGATGAGCACGCATCAAACAACACGGAACAGCGAGGGATTTCAACCAAGAACTTTAATTATCACTGGTGTGAATGAACTCAGTAAAAAAAAAACTAATGCTATCTGTGCATGGATCTGTGCATTGGCGTTTTTGCAGTTTCGAAATGCAGTTGCCACAGCCAAGACTAAACCTGTGACCTTGCACTCATCAGCCAAACACCACAGGCACTCAGGCAGCCCGATGGGTGAGCGCTGACACCACCACTCACCTCATGAGATGCGAGGGAGAGGCAGAAGCGACTTCCCTTGCGTGGGAACAGCTGTGTCACCAGGGCCTTCAGTTTCTCCACAGACATGGACACTGGGTGGAGACAACACAGGGAAAAGAATGGAGAAGTCAGGGAGGCAGTAATCGAGGTCTCATGACATCAACTAGAGTGTGTCTATGCGGAACATCACTATGTGCAAATGCAGAAATACCAAGAGATTGAACAGCACAAACAGACAAGCACAATACTACAAGAAAATGGCAACAGACAAACAGACAAATACAAGTGCCATTTAATTGACACCACAGCAGTGGTGCTTTTTTTCTTTGCTAGTGTATATCTGCCTGCACTGTTAACTGTACCATTTTATGCAATGCCTAACTCAAGCCCTTGAGCAAATGCTGTTCACTGCATTGGGTTTTGACACAGAAGGCACGGCAACACTTCACTGCTCCAAGGGAATGAAAAAAGGAAATTATTGAGAAAAACACTCAGAACTATGATGGCTCAAATTGATGGGAAAAGTTCAAAGCTATAGCCGTCTAGCCTGTGGTAGAAGAAAACTGTACTCTAGGATGACCGCCTTATGGACATCACGATGTTCACAGCTGCATGTTCTGGACTGCTGCATTCCGGCATGCACACTATACCGTCGTGTATGTCACACCCTCATGGCAGTAAAAACAACTACGCCAAATCTACGCCTCACCAAAACCAATGACCTTTTTTTCATAGGATTTTAAAATGAGAAATGCAAGCGTAGCATAGCGGCTGAACATGGCAATCTTTTCTACGACAGCTCTAAAACGCCACAGGCAGCAGTGTCGTACGTGAAGAAGCCTCCACAAACAAAAAGCAGCAGCAATTCCGTATTATCCTCCAGCCAATTGCATACTACTATATCCACAAGACCACGGTACAGTAAAATGCCCATCCCAGAGACGTTTGCAAGAAAACCATATGGCTCAGAATGACCCTTTAGAAACTGCACCTTATCTGAGAGCCAGTAGCCAAAATACAAAGATAGAGAAAGGATCCACGACGTAATAAGCAAGTGAAGGTATTAATTCACCTAGCATAACTGACGGGCATGCATGTGCCATCCTCCACAAACAGTGGTAACATCTAAGCGTTTTTTCCCAGTGTCTGTAACAGCAACAGGTCGCTGAAGTTGCTTCTGACGAGAGTGACAGCCCCCTGCCTCAAATTAGAGCTGCTTCAAGAGCATTCATAATGCTTCACAGCAGCTGTCTGCTTTGAGTACGGAGTCATCTTCCAATCGTGCACTGGCAAGAGGCACATCTCTGGTACGAACACATTAGCTTCTCTGCATGGCAATCATAAAAGCGGACAGTTTTAACTTGAGACACACAACCCATAAGTTTTCCAGCTGCGAGTGAACTACAGCAAAACTTCACTGATATGTTTTGCTAGGGTACACATGAACCCCCCGCCATGTAGAACTGTCCATGCGTAACTATCACGCAATGCTATGCATGCGCTGTTCGGGAGGTTCGCGAGGGAAGGTCACTAACGCTGCCTCCGCTGCCGCCTTTCAAAGCCTCACGAAGACACTGCTGCAGGCAGCTTGAGAGTTGTCCCCTTTGCCCACGATAAGCCATTTCTCCCGAGGCTTGCTCGACTTTTCGACGGGGGGCCAAGCACAAGCTCGAATCAGACTTCTGCCAGCAGGAGCACCGCACTCGCCGAGTCACCCGGCCATCGCACGCAATTGACTGCCGAGGGCCATGAGTGCAGGCCACACTAGGTGATCTGAATGCCCCTCTCCCCTTTCATGTGCACTCCCCTTTCCTTGCGGTGTTTCACCCCATATAGGTCAGGAATGTTCCACTGCTATCTACGGTGGTTGCTTGATCGTTGCCTTGTAACCTGCTGGACGGCAATGAATGCTCCTTCGAGTAGAACACTCGCGTTTGTACCCTCTAGCCTGAACTCGCCATGGCGGCAACTCATCACACCATGGATTGAGGTCACAGCTCTGAATGTTATGGTAGGCACACAGGCAGCAGAAAGTGACTACAACATCTAGCCCTTTGAGTGTTATTACAGGACTAACCCCCCATAAGCATAACAATACAAAAAAATATGTTTCGGGAAACAATATATGCACACACAATGAAAAAACAAAAGGAAGGAAAAAATAAAACAATCACTGTAAAATCGATGATTAATTGGCAGATTCTGAGGCTAACAGACTTTCAGGCCTTATGTGGTTACATAAGACCTACAAGACTGTTAGCCGTGCCACGTGTGTCTCACGTGTGTCTCACAACGTGTGTCTCAACCTATACCTCAAACCAGCAGACAGACAGCTAAACTACATGAGATGGCAACCTGACCAGCTGATCTGTAACCAGCATCACTTGCAATTGCACTGACAAGTGTGCGGGCTGCCCAAGGTACGTACATGGCACGCGCTTCTTAATGGGGCCCCGGTCTGGTTCCTGGGGTGCGTGGATTTCAACAGCTGCGGGTGGGACGGCTCGTCAAGGAGCACCACAGTCACAGTGAACTCTTCAAACGTACACAGACTCAATGATTGGGCGACTGGAGAATGATGCTTGGAGGTCCTTGAAATGCTCACTTCAAAGCACACGCCAATGTCATAGCCTAACAAATCCAACAGCTTGCTGGCTCCCATTGGAGGCATTTAGAATCGCACAAGGCATATAAGAAAAAAACAAATTGTGCACTTCATGTACACTTTTGTATCAGGTTGCAAAAAGCTATGCCTCCATGTTTCTCCGTGTTCCCCACCATTCTCAGAAAATTTTTTTTTTAGGGATGTCCAACACCTGGGCTTCAAAAACAAAAAGAAACTTCACAATCGCTCGGGTGTTTACTTGACAAATCATAGTGCTCTGACGTTACAACTTCCTATTATTGTGGCACTTCGTACACAATTTTCTACACGCTGGCAGAAAATTAAGGGTCGGTGCTTTGCATTCCAAGCTTAATTGGCTTACTTAAAGCATGCATTGACTATTTGGATGGAAAAACGTTAGTTTTTAATCAAGGTACCGAAGCCCACCAAGAGGGTTAAGAGTGGCTGAAAAGGTAGATGTCGACACGCTGTTTGTTTTATAGAGATAACAGCTCTGTACGACACAAGAGCCATCATGCAATGAAACCAGAAACAAAGGATACTGATGACTGCCTTGTTTAACACTGGCACCTTGCCATCTGGAACAGTTTCTGGAGCTCCGTAAGCTGGAAGACGGGCAAGAGGACAAATATACAGTGAACCAGAGCTCAGACAAACGCGTAAACTGCCCACACTCGAGAATAACAGCAATTTCAAAATTTTTAATTCAATAAAAACCCAACAAGTTACAAATACTATACTCCGTTTTATGATTAACACACAACACCAACAAAGCCAGTGCACTTATTTCCACTGGTTTACATTCATGTTTAGAGAATTGTTTCTCGCTTAATTCAAAGCCCAAAACCATGCTGCATTAACCAAACAAGTCCCACAAAGCAAGTACCTAGTGCTGTGAAATTTGTTCACTATATAGCACATTATTTTGCACCTCTTTTTTGTGTATATTCTGTCAGGTTTTCATCCCTGAATCCCAGCAATACCAATGCCTGGCAGATACAAAATGACACAAGTAACATTTTTACGAGCACACAAACCACTGCCAGCCTGCGGCGGAAAGATGAGGGCAGAAAGTTTTAAATAGAAGCCCGCCACGCATTGATGCATGCGGCCTTTCACGCAGCGGCGGGCACAGGCTCACATCGATGCCCCAAGGCAGCTGAGAAGTTGGCTTTTCCTCGCACCCTGCTAGACTAATGGGTGAGCTCACTGTGGGTACCTCGAAGAACACGCACACACACAAAAAAAAATTCCGCTGTATATTCGTGCAAATTGGTTCCAAATATAACTTCAGGTGCATTCTGAAGCAGGTGATACAAGAAAAAAAAACGCATTATATTTGCGCAGATACCGTAATAATGCTTTCGAGAGGCGCCACTAAAGGGGCACATCACACAGACATCCAATAGACATCCCATAGATGGCGGAGTAAGCTTGTCAAAACACCCAACAGACCTTCATTTGTTACCACCACATTTTACATTTTAAAAGAATTCAGACAATTAAAATAATTAAGTTCCCATCATTCTATTGGATGTCCGCAAAAACAATATTATCAATAAATCTCCAAGAGTGCGGTTGCTAACACACAATTCCAAAAAAAAATGATAAAACCCCGCGGTTTTTTCGCAGAATTGCAGGAAATTGGGGACCTTATGCACGTCGCACGATCTTAAGCATCAACCTCCATCCCTACTTCACCAAAGGGGTCATTTTAGTGGGCACTAAATTTAATTTAGCCACTTGCGGCCGACTGCACCAAGTTAGCAAGAAAGGCAGGCCTCAGAAGCCAACCGCCACATTCCGCTATGAAACAAATTTGAAAATAGTGATGAGGACGGGGGGTGGGGAAGCAATGATGAAGCAGAGGAACCCACTCTTCAGGAGGCTGAGGAACCTGGGATGTTCGCGAAGGATCTCTGGACTGGGCGTCCCTCCCTCTGCAGTTCCGCCACACTGGACCCACAGTGGAAAGAACCGGTTCACATAGTAGATGCCTGCCTCACGCCGCTCGTCTCTCGTCACCTGGGAGACACCAAATGAACTTGAAACAGAAATCCACAAGTACTTACAATCTACAAAAAGAAGTTGTTTGTCTGTCTCTCCTCTCTATACTAGAAAGGAGTGCATGCAATGCTATGAGGGTATGGCCCGACATAGGTCAGCTTTTGAGCTGCGCACTTGCTTTGAACCAAATTGAGAGCAGTTATCACAAGCAGCACGGAGAAGTATTCAGTGTGCGGTTCGCACCACGCGCATCATACCCTTTCTGAACTTTGTTCACAGAAGAAACTTGTTTGGAGTGATTCTTTAGTGGGAAATTTATCGCTCAACGAGAACGCTCACACTAGCCAGCTTCCAATATGCTAGCGGTGGCCAAACGGTGATCAAGAAGCCACAAAGACAAATAAACTGTCCTTTCAACCGGGGGTATTTCAAGCCCCGCCCGCCAAACAGCTGAGCAAGACAACACCATCTTATGACTTGTGCATTAATCATCAAAGCAACATTGTTGAAAACATAACCATAAAAAGCGTCTCAGAGTGGAAGTGCCTTGGTGTTTATTTTATGCAGACTCTTAAAATGGAACACACACATCCAGCAGTCAATATCTAAGGCAAGTAAAATGTTGTTCTTTATTCGGAGAAATTTCAAATCAGCATCAAAAGATGTTAAAGAAACACTTTATTTCTTGCACGTGAGATCTATTCTCGATCACGCTTCCACTATTTGGAACCCATATAAGGCATACTTGATTGAAGCAATAGAAAAACTCCAAAATCAGGCTGCACGCTTTGTATCCAATAATTATAACCCCTTCCAAAGTATCACTGAGATAAAATCATTGCTGGGCTGGGAACCGTTAAACATCGGAAGAAGAAATTTACGACTTAAATTCTTCCACCGCATCTTCTATAATCAAACAGGAATTGACAGCCGTAGCTACCTTTTGGAGCCAACTTACGTCTCGACGCGGCACGACCACTCCAAGAAGGTGCACGAATACAATTCCAATACAAACAGTTTTTCTAAATCCTTCTTTCCACAAACTGTGAAAGACTGGAACTTGTTGCCGGAAGAGTGTGTTTCAGTGTTTGATAATCGCGATTCTTATTGTCGTCTGTATTCCTGAGAATCTACTCCTGTCTTGCTATTGTTCAAGCTTTCTGTTACCTTTAATAATGTTCACTGATTGTTTTGTTTTACTTTGATGTTAACTTCGCTTAATGTTCTTGTTGCTTTTTCTGCGATAATGCTTTCGAGGCGACGCAGGTATTCTGTAAATAAATAAATAAATAAGAGTGCTTGCTTTGCGCACTCACCGCCATCCGGTCGAGCAGCTGCAGTCGCCCCAGGAGCGAGATGACGAGGCAGCGCGTGACGTGCCGCCGCTCGCGGACAGTCACTGGGTTGCCCTTCACCACCAGGTCCTCCAGCCGGGCAAGCTTGTTTAGCTCTGCTATGCTCACCCACTGCAAGGTGGGAGAAGGCACAGCCCCACTGAGAATGACCCCACATCTTCTCCTTTCTCTTAACTTTTATTCCCTCAATAAGCCGATACATCAATCTGCCAAATAAGACATGTTTCACTCAACACAGTTATGTTACTCAAAAATTTGCACCCAAGTTATTACTCGCAGATAACAAAATAACAATTACTACTACCCAACCCTATGCCCTTAATTTATAAGTATCATAAATCATGCTGATAACGAGTAAAATAGAATGTGTGTGTAGTACACCAGTTTTTCTTTTTTTCTCGCTGTGCGTAAAAGGCAAGTTATTTTTATTCAAGCTACCTCTAATCATGTTCGAAAGTATATATGGTTCAATTTGCAACCAAGTTTTATTATTCGCATTCACGCTGCAATAAAAATTTGATAATTCGCACACTCGTAACTTGGTTTCATCTTTCCAAACTTATAAAAGCTCTGTTTTCAGTGAATGTAGCCATTCTATCATTACAATGCGGTAACCAATCGATACAAGTCAACTTCAATTTGTCCTCGGAGTCCCCAAGTTCTCCCCGAGATCTGCACCATGTCACACCAAAGCATTTTATGGATGATATGAAAGAGCTCGTTTGGGGCAGGTGGCTCATAGAAAACAGCTCCTGAAAGCAGTGTGTGCCACACAAAACAGCACACAAGAACAAATGCCACGCCCACTCACCTCTTTGAGCCGGTTGTTGTGGAGGTTTAGGACAACCAGGTTGGCAAACAACGGCGTCTTCTGGCCCGGAGGTGTTTCCGGGAACGAAATACTCGTCAGATCACAGTCTGCCAGCGTCAGGCTTTTTAACCTAAAAGAAAAAAAAGGAGTAAAAATTGACTAAAAATTACTAAATTAAATTAATTAAAAATTAACTAGATCAAGGCTTAGTCAAAACATTTGGCAAAAGCTGCAGTTTCCCTCCATTTCTCCCCTTTGTTCTTCTCTCCCTTGCCTTGGCTTGGCTTTTGAATTGGCTTGCCGATTTCTACAACAGGTTTCAGTTACATGGCCTTCTTCCCCTACCCCTTTCTTTCCTTCTCTGTCTTGGCTTGGCTTCTGTCTTCTTCGTTTTCATCGCCTCTTCTCTTCTCTTGACTTGGTTCTTGCGTTGGCATGTGGATTTCTCTAACTTCAAAAAGATTCTCTTTTCTTCTCTCTTGGCTTGGCTTCTGTCTTCTTTGCTTTCACCTCTCCTCTCTCTTGGCTTAGCTCTTGGTTTGGCTTGCCTTGGCTTGAGGAATTCGTACTACAACGGGCTTCAGTTAAATGACCACTCGGGGTGGGGCCCCACTAGCCGCTCTTGCCGTAAAAGAAACAACACATGCATACACGCATCGGAAGCCCTCTTCACATAACACACAACATGATGTAAAAATAACCAGCGAACCAGCTCAACCACAGGTTCAGTGAAATGAAAGGCTGGGTTCCAGTTCTCCGCTTGTTTGATGGTGCAATGATTCAGTGACTGTGCAGCACACACAATGCACATGCCAATCAATCACTATTCCAAGCTTGGAGAAACTGACAGGCAGGGCAGATTCACCAGGCAGTAAATTCTTAATGAAGCATCCAGCAAGTTTCATATGGCAAATTCCACGAAACCAAGCAAACAGGATGCAGTAGTGATATCAGAACTGACACAGCCTAATTTTCTTTCATAGCACCAGATGGTGCCACACTACTACTACTACTGAGTGCAAGCAAGTTTTCAGTTACTCATATTGGAGCTGCCACAGTGTGTCAGTTGTTACGATGCTCGACTGCTGGCCTGAAAGACGCGGGTTCGATCCCGGCCGCGGCGGTCCCATTTCAATGGAGGCGAAATGCTAGAGGCCTGTGTACTGTGTAATGTCAGAGCATGTTAAAGAACCCCAGGTGGTCGAAATTTTCCAGAGCCCTGCACTACAGCATCCCTCATAACCAGAGTCGCTTTGGGACATTCATTCCCATAAACCAAACCAGTTACTCATATCGCTGTACTCAGAGCTGATTAATGAGAAAACGTCACTCACAAGTGAGTACTCAGATCAAGGCAGAGCAAGGTGCCCGTGCAAACATGAAACCAAGCGTAAACTGAAAATAACCAGTCACAAAATACAAGGGACAAGAGAACGTTCACACCACAACGACTGGTTTTTCCAGTCGTTGTGGTGTGAACACTCCTTTTTTTTTTTCCTTGTCCTTTGTGACTGATTATTTTCAATTTACAATGTGCCAACTGGCCTGCATTTCAATCCTTCTGCAAACCAAGCATATAACAGGAAGAAATTCAGTAAAAAGGTCCAATAAAACTTCTGCATGATGGTAAGGAGCAGCCAAAAAGCTCTTTTGGAAACCCAAAATGAAGTAGTTTATTTCTTGACGCTTGGGCAATGTGTTTAAGAACTAAGTGTCATAGTCAAAAATTCACGATATATGCAATATTTGTTCCTGCTTCACCTAAAACTAGGGACACAATGGAGCGTACTCAGTTACAGAGACAAAGCACTCCATACTAAATAGACGAGGGAGCATTGGAGACCTAGAAGCTTTGGGCCTTCAAAAATCCCACAAGGTGCAGTTAATAAACAGAAAGTAGGGAAAAGGGGGCAAGAGAATTGGTGAAGAGGAAGTTAAATCGGTAGTGCCTGAGCTAAATCGGTAGTGTCTGCACTTATGCTCAACGGGAAGGTCGCAAGTGTCACCGATGCATTAATGTGCACAGCTTTTAACATTATTATCTATCACGGCATTCTCTGCGCACATCAACTCTTGGTCCGGAGCCCGCCTAATGTTTTCTTACCATAACCTTGTTCATCGGCAGAAATTCACCATTCATTCATGCGCGCAAGTCGCTCACCGTGGCAAATGGCCCAGGTTGCAGACAGTCTCCCACAAGGAGATGGGGTTGTCCTGAAGTGAGAGGTGCTCCAGGTGCTGGAACAAAGTGTCCGGTGGTGGTGACAAGACGCTGATATCATTGAGAGACAGGACAAGGTCCTGAACCCAGGGCCACATCTCTGCACATCGCAGCGCCTAGAGAGATGCAGGAAGTAGCAGTCACAAGGATTGCACAAAACCAAAATTAAGCAGTCAGAAAATTGACGGAGACGGAACCATCAGTTTTCGACGCGCCTGCCACTGCACACAAGTCCAAGGTGTGCGGACTTGAGTAGGGCTATTTTGACCATCTCTTGCTGTTCTGGTCACACCTGGACGTAGCCCCCTTCAGCAACCTGTTCAAATCGACTGGTGCAAGGCCCATAGCATCCGAATTAGCGGGCGTCTGGCCCCATAGACTTCTATGGGTGTTGTCAAGGGCTGTGCCAGCAGTTCGAATTATATGAATTTTTCAAATTAACTAGGTCAAATTAACGACCCTTTACTGTATCAGCCTGCCTCGCCTTGCAAGTGTCGCCTCAAGGAAGCTTCAGTGCATGGGAAAAAAAGCAGCTGCCACTCACCTCATCCCAGCTGTAGCCGACGTCCCTGAGAACCATGAGTCGAATGGACCTGAAACACTCGCGGAGTTCTGCAGGTTCCTTTGGTATCTCCAGAATGTTCTTACTAAAACAGAGGGAAAAAATACAAGAAAAGTGCCCCGGTTTTGCTTCTACAGAAGTTTCACGAGACCACACCAACAGCTTATTGGGTTATGTAGGGCCCACACACAGCAAGCTAGCATCCAAAAGAGGTGCACCACTATCTTGCCAGTAACGGCAACCTGATAAAATGTTATTACTCATTACAAAATTACACCTTACAGGCTTACTAGGGCATCAGGTTAGAGTGTCATATAGCTATATGAAACATGAAATGGGAGACTAGCAACCCACATGCTCAGAAAAAAATATTTCGAGGTAGACAAGGTACACCCCCCATGCAATGACAGAAAAGAACACAGGTTTTCGCAGAATCACAGACAATAGGTAAAACAGAACAAAAAAAATTATGGTCAATTTGCGTACTTAGGCCAAATGCAAATTACGTGCGCCAGCAGTTCGGTTTCCACTTCGGCCTTGGTGTTCAGAGCCAGTGTTCATGAATGGCTGTTGTTAAAATAGCGACAATGGGTTAACGTCCGTACATGCGGAATTATTTCGTCATTCTCTACATTCACAAAGCCCTGGGAGTTTTCCTACCACTGCTGGCACAGTGGTCCGGCGGTCAAGCAATGCGCCACTGCCCTTCTATGGCAGGTGCTGCCATTGGTGGGACTGGCAATCCAGGCTGCTCTTCCAGAGCGGCCAATCATGATTAATTGACCTGCCCTGGCTCGGTGGGCAGGTGAGCAGCCTGCCCACCAAACAAGCTTCAGACAGACAGACAAACACACAACGGCTAAATGCGGGGAATGGACACTAAGTGCTAGCGCACTAAAAAAAAAAAGAAAAAGAGCAGTGCTGTCCTATTAACAATGCGATACCAACTAGCCCTGCAATGCACACTTCCGGGCAGGCCTTATGTTGTCCACCCTGCACATTAAAAACAATGCCCAAATCCGATTCCTCCTCGCGATCCCGACCGAGATAACAACCACTCATGTCTGTTTTCTAATTCACGCTGCTCTCTTTCAGCATCTTAACATACTGCACCTATTTCCGTCCAACTACTGAGTGCACTGTACCCACTGTTCAGAGCTCTACTACATCACATTTTGAACAGAGCTGTCAGATACAACTTAAGGCTGCAATGACGCTCCGCCCAAATTTTGGACCACCACACAAAATTCCTCCACAACAAAGAAGTAGTCCGTCATCAGAACTTCTCTTGTTATCTAAACAAGAAGCTAACCTCAAGAAAACAATTACAAGATCTAGAATTATGATGCTCGCTTGTTTAATATGGTAAACATTAAAAAGCTGATTTCGTTTACTGTTGTGGTTCACCAGCGGAGCAACACAGGGCACCATGGACCGTGGCCCAATGTTACTACTACGGGAGACGTCCCTTGTAAAAAATCGTTTTGGCCAGCCCAACCCGAGGTAACCCCCCAACTTTCAGTTTTGAAGCCGACAGCTGACAATGACCCAAGTCCCCATGCCCTGCACACCTGAGGTGCAGCGCTGACAGGTGGGGCACCTGGCGGGCGACCTGCGCCACCTGCTCCCACGAGGACAGGAGGGTGTGGATGAGGCTCAGGCACTGCAGCTTGGGCACCAGGGATGCCAGCTCCCCATCATTGCCGGGGCGATCGACAGGCATGTCATTGAGGGACACCTCACGGATGGTCTCCCCCCGGCTGCACGACACAAAATGTAGACAGGGGACAAGTGCTGTGTTTTCCAAACACTCTCTCTTCCAGCATTGGGAACAACATCAGTCTGTCTTTCAACTTCCTAATATGTTCAGTTGTTTGTCCATTCATCTTGTCGACGCTATATTCGGGGACAGCTTTGTGTGGCTAAGCTGTGGAAGCTACGAGGGCGAGGCGCAAGGCTTTCACGTTGAGCAAAGGTACCGCGCAAAATAATACAAACCCGGACGTGAAGGGCACAAGGACGGGCGCAGACTCGCGACTGGGTTAATTTAGAGGAACAACGCATACTTATACCTTCCACACCGCCATGTCAATCACTAAGCGCAAGCCAGAAATCTGCTTTCTGTCTGGTAAAGTCTTATCGAGGCATCACTCACGCAATCTTCTCTTTTGTTCCTTATAAAGAAAGCCTCGGCAAGTTCACGCGCCATCTGGTCATGGCTACGCCTCAAAATCCTCGTTTTCGGCAGCAAAGGCAGGCATGAGTTATCACGCGTAGCCAAAGGGCATGCGCTACAGTGTAAGGGCAGATTAGACCCTTTTCCGGTCTTAATTGTATCATTGTATAATTTGTATAATATTGTAAGGGACGATTTGAATAGAATGTTTCATGGGACGGAAGTCGGTAGACGTTTGTTTCATCAGTACTTTACGTTTCCGTGAGCATAATGACGTCAAAAGGTTGCCCTGTTTGATCAAACAACATCTTCTTTCTCCAATGATGCAGGCGCTTTTTCTTCTTCCACAGTGGCACGTATCACTATTTTTAATTGTATTAATGTATAATTGTATGTATTATTTTGCACAGTACCTTTGCTCAACGATGTACGACCGACTCGACCAATAAATGCACTCTTGCAAGGCTTTCACAAGTGCGCTCTTATCATGTGCTCACGAGAGAGAGAGATAGGAGTTTATGCTGGGGACGCACGCTCGTCGCTTCCACTGCATAGCCACAGAAAGCTGTCCCCGAGTAAAGGCCTACATCACACATCAACAACACACAAGAAGAGAAGATTAGAGGAGATGAGCAGATCATTAGGATAATATTGAAAGAAACCAACAGTCCTTGAAACCAAGAAAAGCATGCAAAAATATTCGTTTCTATCTTTTTTTTGTTAGAGAGCGTAACCGACTGAGCAGTCATTTTAGGTGGCAGACAATTTTACACAGAAGAAAAACCAACATGCCACCAGAGAGAACCAAACCCCAACCTCCATATGTTACTTGTGGTACAGCACCACATGAGGATAGGCGGGGTCATAGGTTTTTCAGTTGTAAGTTGTCCTTTCTGCCGCCCTGTCAAACTGTCTCCCATTTTAAATGAGTACTCAATTACTTTCCCTCTCTAATTAACAAAACAAACCATTACACGAATATTTCCTCGCGCTTTCCTGGGTTTTAAAGACTTCTAGTTTCTTTTGTACACATTCACCATAGATGCAATCCATCTCCTTTTTTTTTCTTTTTTTTTCTCAGTCTGGGATCTGGAATCGGGACAAAGAATGCAGGTCCCTATATTGCACCCCAATCAACAACATACTGCACCGAACTACTTCCAAACTCACCTCAGCATAGCAGTGATCTTTTCAGGGCCAACGAACTGAACCACCTGGTTCCTTGGGAACTCATAGACGAGCACGTCCTTGTCCTCATCCAGGCTAGGCCCCTGGAGTGCCGACAAGGTCGAGAAGTACTTCTCACGCACCGCATCAGCAACGCTCAGCGTCTGGTCAACCTTTTGGCGCCGAATGAAGGACCCTCCCGTCTCTGATCTGTGAACACACACCAAAAGGAAAAATTCAGGGAAATGCATTTACCACATAGGAATGAAGACCTTTACAACAAAAGTCCGATGACTAACTCGGGGCAAACTGAAAGACAATAGCTACCGCCCTAAAGTGGTACTTTCTTTAACTATCTACACCCAATAAACATACTGCCAGAGGTCTTCAATTAAACCAGCCAAAAAATTTCACTTCAAGACTCAGTTATCTTTCACGAATAGTTCTTTTGGAAGCTAGCAGGTGCACTTCCCACCACTTATGAACTCTGGAATTAATCACTGGCATCACTCAGAATATTAAGCAGCTTAGAGCAGTTAATTTCACTGACCGCAGGTGTCACATCAATTGGTTATAAATCTCCCATAACCCTCATGTTTTGGACTTATCAGTGCGCTGCCATTTAAATGACCACAGACACCTAATTTTAGTCGCATGTTTTCTTCTTCCAAATTATGTGTTGACATTACACTGCATGGATCTCCACGTGGCATTTCTCAATGACCACTAAACAATTTAGAACTGAACTTCTTGATGCTGTTTTGTTATTGGTTTCATTAGCCAAGCAATAACTGCGACGTGACGAGAGCACTTAGGTCACAAGAAGCATGAAAGAAAAACTGCAATATAACCGTCGATACATCGTTTGTCATTCCAACTTTTGAAGCATACTAGCCTAAGTGCTGCGGTTATACTGCAGTTTTATTTTTTGAGCGTCACATGACCTAAACACTCTCAATGTGCCATAACCATCGTTCGGCTGATGAAGCCAAAACCAAAACAGCATCAATAAGAACTTCAACTCTAAATTATATAGCGGCCTTAGAAGAATATTATGTGGTGAATCATGTATTATAATGCCTAATTCATCATTTGAAAAAGCAAACATACAACTCAAATTAGGTGTCTGTAGATTAAGAAGTGTCTGGGGACAGGGTGGCCGCAGCTGGCATAGGACAGGGTTAATTGGAGAGACGTGGAAGAGGCCTTTGCGCTGCAGTGGGCGTAGTCAGGCTAGTGATGATAATGGTATTTAATATGCGCATTTAGTAACAGTATGATTAACCCCCCTCCCCCCTCCAAAGTGGACTTGGTTAAGCAAGGCTCATCATAAGCCGGCTGTCATTTCTGGTACTCTTGTGTCCTGTTTAAGGCAAGTAAGGCTCATCTGAAGCTTTCTCTTTGTTTGCCAACAGATGGTAGCATGGGTACTAAATTACTGTTTTGGTACCATTTAAAGAAACAAAAATGTGTCCATTAGAGTGTTAATGAGCTCCGTATGAACCACAGCACTATTTCATGCCAGAAAGTTAAACACCAAAGTCAGCTCACCTCGTGTGAAAATACTGGACACCATTGTGGCAGCCGCTATGCTTCCCACGGTTTGGGTCTTCCCACTCGATGCCAAGCCAAGTACCTGCCACAACGACAACACACATTAAACACCTTCGTCACAACTACACTTTCCCATAGAAGCGAGCTGCCGTTATGCAAGCCATAAGAAATGCCCGCATGTTTTTTCTACCCCAAACCATGCTCTCAGCCAATTAATTATACATTAAGTTCGTCCACGGGACATTAGTGCAAATTCAGCGAGTACAACCTGTACAAGGACTGCAAGAACATAAAATGCCGTGTGAAATATTAATAAATTCTCTCTTTCACAGAGCAGTCTTTTATTTAAATAACCTCTTTCTTATCATTTGTCCTTGCCTTCGTATGTTCACTGAGATCTAGCACCATGCAAATGAAAATTGGAATTTGACTCAAGCATCATGCCTTATGTGAATGATGCAAATTTTATGACAGTCAAACAAGATCAGCACTCTCTCTGCCACATTTGTGCAATGTCAAAAGGCACTCATTTGTGCAAACCAGGGAAAAAGGTAGATTGCAAGTTCACATCTTACAGAATAAGGATAAATTAATTGCATTCACTCTGCAAGAAAGTGAACTGGATCAAACATAGAATCACGTTTTCACAAGAACACGTTATTTGCTACTATGTCCAGGTTTCCATGAGCAACAAATATGGAACTTCAAATGTTCCTTGTTCAGGGGCAGATTTATAGCAGGGGAGGTGCCCCATGTCCCCCAAGCGAGAAATTTTACATGAGAAGATTATGCTGAACCCTACCTTTTAAACGAAAAAAATCTCAAGAAATACACGGTTCAAATGGGCCAAACAGTGCACATCTTTTATCAATTACAAAGTACTTTGCTGAATATGTGCACTTATGCTCTAAAAATAAAAGTAGATGGAATGTAGAACTAGCTTGCATGTCAAATCTCTAGAAAGCTAAATTTCGGTTTAGATAGCAACATTAATATTATAAACTTTGAAAGATAGTCACTTTTTCTGTAGGGCTACAAATGAATCAACATTGCTTGAGCCTTTATGCCTGCTAAGGGTGAACACAGACCTCATGTATATAAATTATTTATCCATCTGCGTCAGCCCACCAGTTAGCATTAGACTTTTCGCAGATGATTATGACATATACACAATCATAAACAAAATTCAGGACCAAATCAAGCTTAATGAGTCATTAAAATCTATTCAGTCGTGGTGTTTAAAGTGGAGGATGAAATTTAATGCAGCCAAAACTAAATATATCACCTTTACCAATAAAGAAAATAATCTAAAATTTCCGTAATCACTAGACGGAACTGAAATAACAAAATGCAATCAAGTTAAGTATTTGGGTTTACGCAATAATCAGTAATAACCTCATCTGGCATCATCACAAAGAAACCATCTGTAACAAAGAAGGTAAACTATGCTTTCTACGGACAAAGTTACTTAATTCTCACCCTAAGATCCAACTTCATGCTTACAAAACACTTGTTAGCATTACTAACCTACAATTAAAATAGAGCCAGCCTTCAGATGCTGGCACAGCGCAGAACAATTTCCAGACTAAAATTCCTACATGAGCTTTATCATGGTCATTCCAAAATATCCCGATCAGTTTTTCTTCACGAACCATTCAGACATTCTGCCCGTACTAACCACAGTAAAACAGTACTACAACCAAAGAGTCATTAATTCATATAAATATTCCTAGTTCCCATGTGTAATCGTCCCTTGGCATAGTTTGCCTGACTGCTGTACTGTTGATGCTTTCTTGTTAATTGCCATTGATGTTGACCTGTTTCACTGTCTGTTTATTTTCACCTTAGCGTTATTCCACACATTCCAGTATATTCCTTCACTACTGTTTCCCAAGTGACCTTGATCTCTGTTTATTTTCGTTTGCATCATTGTAACCACTTGTGCTCGGTCCCGAAAAGGGCCTGCAGTATTTGTAAACAAAAATAAATAAAAAATAAAATCGAAATTCGTAATGGCTGTATTAGTTCCAAGGTACTGTTTAGTTTTTGAACTGTACAGTGAATGGTGTGCTCTGGTTCGCCCTTCAAGTTGGTTGCTTTGCATACATCATTTTTTACTTACACCAGCCAATTAAGAGCAAAGCTGCCCTATCTGTATACAAGTAAATGCGCATTAACAAGGTATTACTGACAGTTTTGGAAGGTACTGAGACCCACCAAGCAGAGCTTGCAGAATAATCAGATTTGTTATTGTCGTAAACGTTCACAAACACATCAGAAAATCACTTACACTTCTATACCTGCAGCTGCAAAGTTTATTGCAAGTTTATTGCAGTTACACTAACAAAGCCTACTTCTGCACAGGTCTGGAAAGGATATAGGTCTCAATGGACATTACATAAGAGCCTCAGCCCCCAAGGCCAGAGGTTGAAGACCGTCACCACAGCGTACTTTACTAGCCTTCCTGATGAGTTGTATATCATCTCCAAAAATGAACAGCCATCCAGGGTCCAGGCAGACAGTGCTTACCCTTGGTGTCCACCACGGGGCCGCAGTATCGCACCACGCCATAGTGACCGTCGCAAGAGACGCGTGTGCCCACCGCTACTTCTTCGAGCTGCTCGCCCATGATCCGAGTTTAGCGCGCATCTGAAATAAACATCCGCGTGCGAAATGGGTCACGCCTCGACTTGGTTCGCTTTGTTTTCTCAGAGTTCGCCTCTCTTCCGACCGCGAAAGTTTCCACCGCCTCGCACCGTTTCCACTCGCACAGAGGTTGGAGCTCGGAAAACCGCGCCCTGACATGCTCGGTTTTGCGCCCCTGTTCATACGATTTTAAACGGCGCGTAACTAATCCACTATACCTGACCCTAGAATGCTTTTACCTTTACACCTGGTCTATCACAAGATCGCTAATACGGCCACTCACGTTATATTTTCCACACTTTGCGACAACTACCATTAGAACACGCTCTATCTGCTACCATGCATGGCCTTACCAGCAGACGTCAGTTTTTGTTACGGAAATTAATACTCGCAACGCACAAGTGCATCCGGATATTGTTTTTTTTAACGATCTAAGTAAAACAGCGCAGTTGCGCGGTGCTCAGACGTTCTGTACGGCGCTCCACAACGTCCCGACTGAGGGACTGAACTGCGACGAGTGTTGTCAAACTGCACACATGATCGAAATTTCACAAGCCCGAAATCTCCCTGTCAGGTCCATCACCCCCTTTTTATAAACGCGCAATATTGAAATGCAAAGCCGTCCTGGCGCAGGCAGGTACCGGGAACTGGCGACGAGATGCAGTGAATCATGACTCAACTTCCTAGCCAGCACGACGCTCAAAGCGAACCTGAAAGTTTGCGAACTTTCACAGTGATAAGCGCCTATCGAGCTATTTTATGCGCGTGCATTGCGATTTTAACGCAAAGAAACAATTCCGGATCAAATGAATGGCGTACACATTTATCCTACAAGCCGAATGACTTCCCGGCGATCCAAATAAAGACAGCTCCGTTAAGGTTCCCACGCTGCCGCGACAACGTGGGTGGGATGTCGTGTCGATAAACTGACCAGGTGGGTTCAATAGCATTTCTGACACGGCGTGCGGTTAGCACAGGCGATACGACTCCTTGCCTGAACACGCACATTTTGTTTCGATCTAGCACCCCGATCGCTGCAGGGTCTTGGCTCCCTGTAGGGAGAGACACAGCGAAAAGCACGTGAGGCAGACACCAGCGAAAGCAAACGCAAGACACGCCGACGGTCGGGCAACCTACATTTTCCCGCGGAAACCGTCCAAAATATCGCAGCCGTCTGGGTTACCGGAGCGCCGTGTCAAGACATCGCCCGGAACAAGTGTTCCGAAAGGAGACCGAAAGAGTCGCGGAGAAGCTTTGTTAACGCTTGTAAACACGCGACGGATGCGCGGATATAAAGGCGCTTTGTTACGAAAGACACAATGAGCTAACGCATCATCGCACGCCACAGAGGTACGCACAAGGTGTTATCCTCGGTTGGGTGAAGGTCGCCGTTCCCTGCTTGGGCGAGACGCACAGCTTCGGCCTCTTGGAGTCTCAAAACGTTCGTACCTACTCCGAGCACCGCGAGGTTTTGGCTCTAGGCAGAGCCAGTTTCAGGAAGGCGCTGTGGTTCGTGGCGACGCATCTCCGACGCGTGCTCCCTGCTGAATGGGACCGCGACCGCAGGGCGAAACTAAGCGCCGTGCCGAAGAACAAAGAGCGTGTTTACAAAGCATACAGCGAAGAAAGGACTCAACAGCTGAGCTAAAACTGACGGAAGTGGTCGCCGTCCTTGGTGCGACGACCGCGACCTCTGTAAACTCCGCTCGGCAACGCCACCTTAGGGCGCTAGCGATTGTACAAATTCACGCATTGCTCTCTAGTTTACTTTTGAGGTAAAACGAAATATTATTTCTCTACGCATCTACGTTTGTTTGATGGCGTCTGCACGGTCTGCACGCCTTGCTCCGCGGGTGGAGAAATAGTTTAAGCACGTGTGTCTCAGGACGTTTTGTGGCGGTGTGATGGTTGTGTGAACCGCGTCAGGCTCAACTGTCCCGCACCATGTGCTCTAAAGTTTTCTCTGTGACCAGGGTATGTGCTCTGGCTTCGCGAAATCATTTCAATCTCAGTCAAGCTAACAACCTCGCAGTAGAATCGACGGTTCCTAACTTCCTCATTTGTTCCTTGTGAATAACTTCAAGCGCGGCTAAAGCTAAACAAACCAGTAAGCTGTTGTTCGTGTTTGTAATTCCTCGAAAATCTCAGAAATCGCTGTTTTAGTTCTTCATGTTGTCCGGAATCTACGCCGTCTTGCAGGCAAAATATTCAAACGTGACCCGTTCTCTGTTTTACCTAACGCTTTCTTTTCGATTTCCAGGTGTTTGCCAGTGCTCTTAGAAACGTCTCAACTCCTGAAATACCTTCCTGTGCCGCGCAATGTCTCTTGCCCGTCTACCGGTTTCGGTTGAGCGGTGTGCATGCACCCAAGCAACTTCGACTTTGTTCTCAAAGTTTAGCTAACAAGACAGCGGAACAAGTAAGTTCGTTTCGTTCATCGGCGTTCTGTAATTGCATGGTTACCGAGTGCCTGGCTTGCTGCGCGTCTTGGACTGGTTCTGTCGAGCGAAAACGGTCGCGATTTCTGCCGCCGCGGCGCAAAAACCTGTTTTGAGCCTCCGCGGCGCTTCGAGCGGCCAGAGCGACTATCGCGGTGCCAGCTACTTGGAAACTTTTCGCTCAATCGCTCGGTTCGCTCAGTCGCGTGCATGTGAACCATAAGAACCAGGTTCGTTTTTCTAGCCATCTTTGCGCTCCTCGATTCGTTGCAGTTTGCTTACTTAATTGTGCTGGCGTTTTTGTGGCGATTGAGAGGCTTTCATTATTATTGAATGTCTGGCAATTTTTTTTTTTTTGTAGAGTCTGCGCGTTTATGTTTGCACAATGGCGCGCGATGCTGGCCTTTCCGCCCCCACAAAACTAGATTTGCAGCCGAAGGTATTGACTGTTGCTGCTTATTGAAGTGTAGGATTGAATTTACCTTTCCTGTTTTGTGTGTTCCTGTCTAGGATGCTGCGTTGCCACCGGCAGAGCCTCAAACAGAAGTGGCTCAGGCAGAGGACAGCGGTGAGCCTGACAAGCTCTACAAGACCATTGAGCTTGAGGTCAGAGGGCATGACCCAGCAGTCCTTCGCAGCTACAAGTGGTATGCTATGGAGGCAGCGAAGCTACTGGACATTACTGTCTCGAGGACGTAAGTCTCTTCTACATGTTGGTCACAAATGGCTCTGGCCAATGTTCTGATAGTATACATGTATCCATTTCTGATAGTGATCATTATGCTATCTTTACCGCACACCACGGCTTTTTTTTTATTTTGCACATGGCTCTTTTGCATTCCATTTTCTTCTTTTGAGCTACAACTGACATTGGCACATGGAAACACTGACAAAGAAAAGATGTCTGCTGTTTTGCAGGCTTCTGCGATGCAAATTAGGTTCATTACCATTGAAGGTTAGGACTGGTCATGAAACCTGGCTTGCATGCTGTTCATCATATTGTGTATCCGGACAATCATTTATACAGTTATCAAATTTACCAAAATTTTTATGCTCTTGGAAGTTGGAGCTCTCAAGTGTGTCATTGACTGCAAAGGGCATCATATGTTTTGTAGATATCATGAGACTTTCACCAGATCTCTCATCTTGCCATCCCCATGCACAATTCAGCTCTTATCATTAATTGAGTACTTTTAAAACAGTATAGACACCGAATTTCCAGATACATGTTTTCTTCTTTGTAATGATGCATGAAACACTAGTATACATGAATCACTGCAGGATATTCACTGAGGAAACTGTGTAATGTGCAACTGAATTTATTCTCTGATGCTGTTTCGCTTATGGTTTCAACAGATGGCTCTGACGTCAAAGCTCAGTACAGGTCACATGGAGCATGAAAAAACTGCAATACAACTGCTGCTTCTTCATTTGTTATCGTTCCTACTCTTGAGGCAGGCTGGTTTAAGTGTTGTGAATTAAAATGAAGAAGCAGCGATTATATCACCATCTTTTTCATGCCCCACATGACCTGTATTGAATTCCGACGTCAGAGTCATCGGTCCAGTGTTGAGACCGAACCAGCATAAGAGAAGGAATTCATTCATAAAGTATTTATCTGTCAAAGGCAAATGCTTGTCATGATCCGTGTATACTAATGTCCTACACGTTCTTATAAAGAAGGAAATACACAGCCAATAATAGGTGTTTATACAACTTGAAGAGCGAAATGCAAAATAGCAGCCCCTGGTGGTCATGGTACTGTTAAAGGAACACTGAGGATGATTTCGTCCAAATTTTATTCCAAGTAGAAACTGACTCTGTGGCTCTTTCTGGTGATGTTAATGTTTGTCCAGAAGCAAAAAGCGCATTTATTGCTGAGAAAATTGCGTTGTAAACTTTTCCAGCCACTCAGCTGAAACGGTGACGTCTACACCAATGAGGACATCATGATTGCAGTTTTGATGTGAACGGCTATGTATCTTAGCAAGATAAAAAATAATAAGAGACAAGTATCGGAGCCTTGCACTACTTTTGCGAATTAACTGCGATGATGTCAAGTTGTTTTTATTTGCAGAGTTCTGGGTCTGCACCAAATCACTAGTGACTTCTTCGGGCAATCCGAATAAGTTCCAGATATGCTCAGTGTTACCAGTATCCAAACTTTAGCTCCAAGTTTTTCAGTAATCTTTTGCTATCAGACAAATGTCAACGAAGCCAAACAGCAAAATCGCATTTTTTTTTTCTTTTTGGCCAGGTGGGAACCGAAGAAAGTGAATGAAAGATGGACATTGTTGAAAGCGCCCTTTGGCAAGAAGAAGCACATGGTTCAGTACGAAATGAGGACATACTTTCAAGTCATTGAGGTAACGCAGTGTCTTGTAGTAGCACGACCAGCAACTACACTTTTAGCCCCACTGTCTCTGCCTGCAACCCATTTCATGTGCCTATATGGTCACAGTTCTATACACAGCTGGTCGTAGTTAATTGGATTTGGCCATTTTTTGAGGGGTTGTGTGTTTGTATGCTCCTTTTATCAGGCAGGAAAAGATGGAAACCAAGGTGCGCGTGCTTCCTCGGCACCTCTCGGAGTTGTTCGTGTTCCGTGAGGCTGAAAAAATTGAGAACCTCTGGTCTAGATTTTCCAGCAAGGTCTCAAAAAGGCCATAATAGATCCAGCCACTGGCAGGGTTTTAGTCGCATGTTGTCAGGACTTCGCGAGAGCCAGCCATTCATTGTTTTTTTTTCACAGATTCTTCGTATTGCATTGGTTGTGCCCCTTGACTTCATATCTACCTGCCCTTATGTACATGGTTTCAGCTCAAACGCCTGACAGGGTCCACGGCAGACACCTATCTCGAGTACATCCAGAGGAACCTTCCTGAAGGTGTTGCCATGAAGGTCACAAAGGTGAGTTATATTAGGAGGGGCCATTCATCACCACAACCCATAGTCTACAGAGCACCTCACATTGCCATTCATACCATGGAGCTTGCAGCCATTGCTGGCCCATATATCTAGATGCAGTACTATGTGTGTGCATCCAGCCATAATGGAGTGTTGTATTTTTCAAATGGTGGACTCAGAGCTTGCATTAACACTTCAGGTGACGCTTGCCATTTCTCTCCAGATGAGATTTTTCCTACTGTATAGTCTAGCAATTAGTCGGGGTTTGCAACGCAAAACATTGACGGTGTTGGGACAGAGTTAGCGACGATATTGGCGTCTCCGGCTCGATGTCATGCACCCCAAGAAAACGGAGATGCGAAGTTGCGGGAAGGAAGCGGTTTATGCTTAAAAGGTTATATCTTGCGGATTTAGGACAGGAGAGAGCTGACACATGTATCTGGTGCCCCATATAAAAAAATTGGAGAGGACACTTTAGATCCACTTAAGGGATGACGCGATAGCATAGTGGGTTAGGCTTTCCATTCTGAGCAGTTTGACACCTTTGAACACATTTTTCATTTTCAATTGTTTCAGTTAATTAATTGACCAATTAGACGATCTAAATTTTCTTAGTTAGCATCATCAAAGCATTGGCTTTTCGTTCTGAGCATTTTCACACCTTTGAACCCACTTTTTCAATTTTTTTTCATTTCTTTAATTAATCAGTTACTTACAATAATTTAATTAACTCGTCATCACCTATCACACACCAATCAGTCATCAGTGACTAGAACCACAAATTAACATGATGTGATTTTTTTTACGCAGCCCCCAATTATTTCCGACACGCGGTGCCGACTATGCTGATGGCTTTTCGACTGAACGAGCTGTATACGCCATCGCGTAATAGAACAGGTGTTCTCCAGGTCCCCTCACATTGTCCCTATGTTCGACCATTGCGTGACATAGCTGCATAAGAGGGTCAGGAGAGTTGCCCAAGGTTGGTGGGCAGCTTGGGTTGTCCTGGGAACAGGCCACGGCGCCGCTCGTGTTTTTTCCACTGGTGGGAAGATGGCCCCACAGTCATGGCTTCGCTGTGATGCGAACGAAACAGAACAGCGCAGTCCGAATGCATGGCGCAGACAAAGTTCTTGTGCTGTTGGTGCTGACCGCTCAGTCTCCATTTTTGGTTCAGATCACGCGAACAGTGATAAACCCCCAAAACATAGGCTGTTTACTTTGGCTCCGCAGAAAACACATTGGCCGTGACGTCCCGTTGAAATTGCCGCCCACGCACGACAGCAGTTATATTTTTACTGCCGTGTACTGAATTTTGTACAGTCTGTTACAGTGGGTGGAAATATTAGCATTGAAACACCTGTATTTCTTGTTCTTTTATTTTTTCACGGTACACATGACACTACAAACCGAAAAAAAATATAATATTTTGGGTGACAAAATCTGTCTACATGAGCATGTCGAAGGACATGCTCCTAAGCTAACTGTCTTGAGACTATGAAAAAGCAACCTGGTTGCAATATGAAGGGTGTTGAAATCGTCTGCCAGCATAGCACACTCCTAGAAAAAACTATGAATTCGCAATGTATGCAGTTGTGAATGTAGTGCCTGAAAGGTTTATATTCTGGTGTATGTTCATAGTACCGTGTTAATAAACTGAGCAATAAACAGGCACCAGCGCAGGACGAATTGTGCAGATCCTCTTTGTAGTGTTAAGATTTCATGCTTCAAAAGCACCCAGATATAAAAAGAAATGTAAAACGTCAGCATCACTTTTAAGCAGACAGTCAATCATATTCTTGTGCTTCTAACATGACGACCAAGAGATCACTGTACCTTTTGGATACATGTTATGTTTATGGGACCATATGGGACCAAGTAGTGGTAATTTGGATAAACTGGAATTTCAAATTAAATGGCTTCTAATTGCCAAGATTCTGCTGTGTAACAGTATTTTTGACCACAGATAAGTCAGAGGCATTGAAGCACTAAGTCGACCATCATTTTCTTTTCTCTAGCAAAGCACATGTGTGTGGTAGGGTTGTAATAAATTTATGTCTGATATATTTAATGAGCTCCTGTGGTTGTTAGGAGTAATGTGCTTGGATCTCAGCGAGTTTGCTTCAATTAATGCAACATGAAAACTAACTTCAGCGTGTACTCGGAGGTGATGTTTGTCCTGTGTATGTGTGTCTCCTGTGTTCACATTTTTTGTGCTGGTTACACCTAAACTACTTTGGTTACATGATGTCTTTTTTTTTATTTCTTTAGACCATGCTGGAGAGGCTACCAACTTACATCAGACCTCCTGTAGAAAGCAACGAAGCTGCCGAACCAGCATCGCAAGAGGAAGCATCAAAGTGACAGATTATAGCTGTATGTAGTAACAGGCTGGAAGGAAAAAATGCCATACCTTTATTGAGGTTAATGAATAAAAGTGATTTAGTTCACCAGGTAAAGACTGTTTTAATTTAGAGTTAAGAACATTTCTCAGGTTAAAAGGGGAATCGTAGCCGCCGCGGTGGCTGAGTGGTTACGGCGCTTGGCTGCTGGCCCGAAAGACGCGGGTTCAATCCCGGCTGCGGCGGTCGAATTTCGATGGAGGCGAAATTCTTGAGGCCCGTGTACTGTGCGATGTCAGTGCACGTTAAAGAACCCCTGGAGGTCGAAATTCCCGTAGACCTTCACTACGGCGTCCTTCGTAGCCCGAGTCGCTTTGGGACGTTGAACCCCCATAAACCTAAACCTAAAATGGGAATCGGTGAAATCACAGACATTTCTTCAGTTTAAATTGTGTGCTAGCTACTCCTTTTTGCCATATTGTCAGTAGACCATTATTTCCAACGCTTTGGGCCAGGCAAGAAGTGTCTGGAACATATATACATGTTGCTGGATGTTATATCTTGGGAGTGGAGGCGTTTCCAGAACTTTTTAAGTGCGAGTTTATCACCTCCATATGTATTTAGGTGTTGGTAACCCGAGGTGCTTGATCATTCAGTTTGTACAAAAACTAGAAATGGCGTCTCATGCTACAACATTTTACAGTGCCAGTCCTCGACACCCTTGTAAGGTATTTAGGGTTGAACATCCCCAATCTGCTCATGTGTCATGAGAGATGCTGCAGTGGATGGCTCTGGATTAGTTTCGACCACCAGTGATTCTTTAATGTGCACCGACATCGCACGACACATGGGCATATTTGCATATTGCCTCTTTCGAAATACATACGGTGTTCGGTTCCGCAACTCTGGACTCTGCAGTCCAACTTGATAGCCACAGCTGCGGGTCCCTCAGCACTTTTCTTGTGATGGATAACCAGTTAATGGCATAGCTCGGTCAAGATGTCCATTTTAAACGTGGGATGGCAAGAGGTTCAAGAAAAATGAATACGCTGCAGCTTCCTCACTCTAGACAAATTATTACCTTGCACACAAAACTGTACTCACATCAACCCTTATTTGCATCAATATGTCACTATTGTTTGAATATGCAAGGCACCCTGGCCAATCCCCCACTGTGGGTGTGTGCCACTCCACCCAAGGCCAACAACGACGACATCCTGAACCATGCTGGGCAGAATGAGGTGGAAATAAGACTGAGTGAGAGAAATGCAGGTACAGTCATTGTCGAAAGTTTAGAACCCACGGTGGCTGCAGCTCTGCAGATATCCAGGCTACGTCGCTAGTCAGTAGTGCTCTAGCCACAGAAGCAGTGGCTTCCAAACTTTTGACAAATACTGCAGGTACACACCAAGCATGGCTGGCATACTGCAGAGGACAATGAGGGCAGTTATATCTGTTAGACGAGCTGCAGCGCTACTTTCAGATATATCTTCCTGTTATGATTTTGAACCTTTGAGCACATGAAAAAAGTGTTGTTAGGCCCAGGCAACTTGCAAGGGCTTTCTTCAGAAATAATTCAGCAGAGCTTGAGCACAGGTGGGAAAGTGCAGAGGAAACTAGAACAGCCGCGAAGCTTCGTCACTCAGACAACCGCATAACATTTAGCTAATCCCAGAAATTTCCTTCCAACCTTCGTCAGTGCAACTTACGGACAACCTTTCGATGTTAGCACTTAAAACGCCCTTTTGAGACACCAGAGAGGCGGCCACATTTTTACTCCTTTGCCTATATGTACTGTCGTGCCGCGGATTCCTGGCGGAAACATGTAAATAATCTCTTCATGAGTGCCTCCACGAAGCTATCTTGGCCTCCTTGACGTGTAAAAAAGTTAGTACAGTCCTGAAACCTGATTAGTTGTTTTTGACGAAAGGAAATGGCGCAGTAATTGACTCATTTCTCGGCTTGAGGTGGACACCTCAACAGCGCCATAAGAAAAGGGAGGAAGGTGAGAGTGTAAGAATGGAAAGCTGCGATATGGCGCCTGTTCAAGGGAAGGGAAGAATTATTTTCAAGAAAAGGAATAGTGCAGCAACTTTCTCCCTTGCCGGTGGACGCCTAAATCGCGCCGCGGAGGCAGCACCATAGCAGAGGTCTCCGCAGAATACTTTCGACTGCCTGGGGTTCTTTAATGTACATTGACATCGCACAGCACACGGGCGTCTCTTGTACTAAGTATTCAGGGAAACGCGACGGCCACGACCGAGATTTCATCCCTCCGGGTCGCGAGCCAAGCATGCTAATCACTGAACCACCATGGAGGGAAAATGGGGAACATTCGGCTCACTCGAAGGAAACCGCGGTGGAAGTCGAAAGGAGAGCGAAGGAGAGCGAACTCGCAGCGCCAGTGCGCTCGGTACTCCCAGCAGGCGGGAGTGAGAGAGCGTGGTGGAACCCAGCAGGAAAAGGGAACTCGCAGCCTCAGCTGTCCTTCTGCAACCTGCTCTCGACGCAATAAATGTTTTACAATCAATCAACCAGCCGTCCTTCGCTGAAGCCACCGCCATGGCAAGAGGCCCAGGCCGTGGGAGTCGCGACGGTCGCCTGACTTGTCACAGCACGCTACTGGCCGGCATGGGGGAGCAGTCCCCTAGCTACATGTGCTTGTTTTTCGGTTTGATTTACTGACGCTTGGATGTTAGGAGGGTTCTCGCTATATTATTTCTCAGGCTGTTTGCTTGTGGTGTGCTCATGCTGGTGCGCTACAAATTCCAAAAATGTGTGCGCGATCCCCATACTAGAGAGGAGAGCGAACGTGTCTAACAAGTTCTGTGTGCCTGGATGTTGCGGCAACTACAAATCCGTACCAAACTTCCGCGTGTTTAAATTCCGGAAAGACCAAGAGTTGGAGACCCTCCGCGGTGGCTCGGTGGTAAGGGCGCTCGGCTACTGATCCGGAGTTCCCGGGTTCGAACCCGACCGCGGCGGCTCCGTTTTTAAGGAGGAAAAACGCTAAGGCGCCCGTGTACTGTGCGATGTCAGTGCACGTTAAAGATCCCCAGGTGGTCGAAATTATTCCGGAGCCCTCCACTACGGCATCTCTCACTTCGATCCTTTCACTCTCTCCTTTCTCCCTTCCCTTACGGCGCGGTTCAGGTGTCCGCCGATATATATATGAGACAGATACTGCGCCATTTCCTTTCCCCCAAAACCAATTATTATTATTATTATTATTATTATTATTATTATTATTATTATTATTATTAATATTATTATTATTATTATTATTATTAAAGAGTTGGAGAGCACATGACTGCCTGTACTTTGTTCTTCACCGCATTCCAGAGTAAGAATGAACCACTTTTTATTTTTTGCTTCTTGCAGAATGCAAAAAACCACATGCGCTTAATTGTTAATTGATGGGTATTTATAGGTTATTTCTCGAATTTTTATGAAATCTTTCCGCGGAACACGTCGTCGACAAATCAAAAGGGTCGTTGGGCAGCATATGCATACAACCATGTCATTCGCCACTGGGCACAGCAACGGGCCTACACTGATATGCCTTCACATATCGCCACCGGATCTGCAGCAGCAATCGTAGTGGCCCTTTCTCGGGACGGAATCACGATATCTGCTACCTAGAACTACTATAGGCATTTTCCACGCTATCCAACATTTCCGTTCCCTTCCCCGAGAGCTTTGTACCGTAGAAACCTACCGTCAGACCTCCGCACGGCCCACACCCTGTAACCCTTCGGTGAATTCCTGGCCACACGTTATCACTGGTAATGAGTTGGCACATCAAACGTAATATGTTTGGCGAGTTAGTTCTCGGCTTCCTTAACTACAGCACATTTGACGGATACCTGGCCATATGGGGTCATTGGTAATAAGCTGGCACATCAGCTCTCCCGCGAAATTTCTAACCGGGCGCCAGTGATCCCTGGTCAAGCCCACCGACAGTGAACGAAGGGTAGGTCATCAAGGCTATCAAGCTACACATTATCTCGCGGTGACACCTAACTAGACTTACTATGCCGCATCCGTCCCTCATGATATCAGAAGTCCGCGCGAAAAACTTATGCAGCACCCCCATTGTTCCAGCTGCCTTCCTCTTACGTTGACATGCAACACTGTCACTTCTCTTGCCCTGTCACTTTCACTTCTCCCCCCCTCCCACTACCTCTCGCCCAACTTGGGCGTTGTCAAACCCCAGCGAGGACTTTCAGCGAGCTGTAGATCTAGATTAAAACGGCCAATAAAAGTGTTTTTCTCCTCCTCCCACGTCAGATATGCTATAACAGGAAAACCGGACGGTGCGTAAATGAGAGATTACGGATGTACCGCAAAGCATGAAGAAGCAATTGCGGGGATGGGCACCTGACCGATCATTGTCTCGCCGCGGCTGCACGCCTCAGTTCCACAACATGCACGTTTCTTTCGCAGCTCGGCAGAGAAAATCTATGAAGCCTACTGTGTGTGTCTGTGCGTGCGTGTGTGTGTGTGAACGCAACAGAGTGGGCACACGGTGGAAAAAGTAACAATCTTTATTCTAACGTTTCGACCAGGGTCTGGCCTTCGTGTATATATATATATATATATATATATATATATATATATATATATATATATATATATATATATATATATATATATATATATATATATATATAGCACTACCGACTGCTCAGTGGAAGTGAGGAAGAAGATACATCCAAGCTGCGAGAGCTTCGCGATGGGGTAGCACGCTTGCGTTGCAGCGAACGAGCTCAACAACAACCGATAAGTTGGTACTTCGGATGGCGATATCGACAGGAAATCAGGGAGGTCGATTGGATAGCGACAACATTTGTAAAGGTGTAGGAGTGTGCGGAAGTACACACGTTGCTTATTTGAACTCTTGTAACAGCCGAAAATTTTTATTTGTGCATATTTTCGGTATTTCTCAACTTTCGTAATTTGCGCCAAATGCACCGGTGCGCCTCTTGCCGATGCCGATGCAACTCGCTCACAGAGCATTCTGTCAAAAATGTTTCATTGTTATGGATCGTCCCTTAGTAGCCCGCCACCACTACTACAGTACAGTACCGATTGTTCGAAACAAAACGTGCACTGAAAGCCATACGACTGACAGCTTCCGGAAGTCCGGTAGCAACGACAAACGAAACAAAACGCATCGGCCTCTCACGTCCTTCGAGCGCTGTTTGGCCGTTCGCTGGTTCGCCGTTCGCGTTCGTCATGCCACCTACCTAGTTCGGCAAACACAAACACCTCGCTATCAAATACGTGGTTTCTGCTGCGATCGGGAGCGTTTCTCAGCTGGAACTTCCTTTCCTGCGCTGTCAGAAGCTGCGCCTCGTTTTTTCGACGCAAATCCCCGAAGGCACCGAGCCGCGGTCTTCCACGCAGTTTTTGTCGGAAGCAAGGCGCGTAAGTTGTGCGTGCTGCCGTCCACTTTTGACACCGCAAGCACGCCGTACGTTGAACCGCTCGAACCACTTGTTCGTATGCATGTCACACTTCTGGTGTTGGCACCGTCCCACGTCCCGCTTTCTGTTCTTGTTTCTCGCTCTCTTGGACCGGCTACCGTTCCGAGAACGCGGCTTGCATTGAAATACGTGGGGCGATCAACCCACTCGTGACCGTCATGCAGCTAGTCGTGAAGCTGGGGTCCGTCGGCTGTGGTGATTAATCGCCTCTGGGCGCCCAATTACGACCCACAGGAGGCTGGGACTTTTGGATATGTGTTCCAGCGCTCACAACTAACGGTTCAGCTCGCTAGTGAAGGACTTCGATGTTCAACGGACCTATTGGGGGAATAAGAAAAAGTAAATTTCGAAGCTTGTTTTCCGTAAACCGTGCCGCGAGCGGTGGTGTTGGTTCTGTTTATCTCGGGACCGGCGCTGGCTGCCGCAAGATTCGCGTCGTCTGTGTGTCTTTCCCGTTTTCAGATCGCGGTCGGGGTGTGCCGTGGTATGTTGTCCGTGCATGATCCGATGTGTTCTCCGGCATCGGTGTGAATGGATCGAGCGTCGGTGCGCGTCTCCGAAGGAGCTTCTCACCACGAAACGCCGCCCGATGACTCGAGTCTGAGGTGAGGCGATGATTGCTTTGCCCTTGGGTGAAAGCGCGGGGATTACTTGCGATGCACCGCGCCGCGTTTGTTTGCTTTCGATCTGTGTATGCCGTGTAGCTAAAAAAAACGTCAGTTTCGGGCACGATTCCTTTCGAGGCCCTGAGGTGTTTCTTTGCGATGACGACGTGAAATTGTAAATTACGATGGTGGGTGTTAGCATGCGAAATTATTACGATGACTGCCAGCAGTCATACGCGGTGCTTGCGCTTATTTTAAAATATTTTTTTTCCTAGCCTGATTTGTTTGGGTTCGTGCGCGTATTAAGCGTATATACGCTGTTCATTTTCCTGGCCTGACTTTATCGACGCCCTTGGTATAGTGGGTAAAGGTAGAAGCAGTAGAAGCGGCCCATCCTTTACCGCATGTGCTTTGCCGTAGTACATTTGTGGTATGGTTTCTTTCACAAGTCATGCTCAGATGGTTTCGGCTGTGAGTTAAACGTGTACGTTTTAAACTGGAAAGCAAATCTGTGTCACATATGTTTTCACTGGCATTGTTATTGCTGTATTAATGCCTGGCTCACTGTTCTAATTTTGTGCGACTGAATTTACTTTTTTTATTTTTGTACACTTCTTGCTTAGCCTTGTGCACGTACGGTTCCTGTGGTTCGTTTACATTACAGTAACCAGAGGCCGACATCGAAAGATGAGCCTTCTAAATTTAATCGACAATAATTTTAAGCCACACATTTATAATGAGCCCATAATCTTGTGTACACATTTAGTCCAACCTCATTAGCCTCATTCAAGTATATTGTAAAAGGTTGCACTTGTGAATATTTTGCTCGCAACAATGCTTGTTTACAGTACATCCTCAAACGAGAGCACTGGTGCTAAACGAAATCCCCCGGCCAAGCCTCCTCGGCGGCGTCACTCAGTCACATCATTAAAAGGTCAGTGATACAAAAAAAAAATGCTTGGTTTAGTGGGCTTTGTTCTTCATGCTGTCTTTCTTGACATTAGGTATGAACAACCAACTAGTCCAAACCCATGGTTTGGACTAGTTGGTAACGAAATTCCTGTGTATTCTCTTAATAATGCACCGTTATATCCGATAACTACTTACAAGTATCTCAGCCTTCACATCACCTCTGATCTAACTTGAAACGTTCACATCGAGCATATAACATCCAGTGCTCACCGAATGCTTGGATACTTACGGTGCAAATTTTCCAAAGCACCTTCCTCTTTAAAATTACTCCTTTATAAAACTCCAATACGGCCCAAGCTCAAGTACGCCGCGTCAATTTGGGATCCAGGTCAAACAAACCTAACACAGGCATTGGAAATGGTTCAGAATAATTCTACTGGCTTAATTCTTTCTAACTATACCAGAACAGCAAGTGTCAGTGCCGTGAAATCTGGCCTTAACTTATCATCCTTGTCATCACGTCGCAAAATTTTTCGTCTGTGCGTTTTTCACAAATTATTCTATCACCCGCAGTTTCGTACCAAACTTTTCTCACCACCTGAGTATGTATCGCCAAGACTAAACCTCATTCATAAGGTTGGCATCCCTTTCTGCAGAACAAACTTTTTTTCAGTCATTCGTACCACACACATCGAATGAGTGGAATCACCTTCCTTCTTCGACGGCCACCATCACTGGTCATCAATTATTCAAGAACGTTCTGGCTAATGTTGTATAACTAGGATACATTTTATATTGTGTTATCTTTATTTTCTCCTGAACGCCTTCACTAACAATGTATATGTAGGAGTCATGTTTGTACCTTGTCTGTTTCATTAACTCCAGTTTGTTAAATTGATCTCACTTTTTTTTTCTAACCACTCCCCTCTATAATGCTGTAGTGGCCCTGAGGGTATAATAAATAAATAAATAAATATTACAAGCTTGTTACAGTTCTTGTGCCAAACAGTAAAGAAGTTTAAATATTGTGATGGTTCATCTTTCCGTTGCAAAAATTTTTACAGCCTAGCTGTGCGTCTATGCCAAAGCTTAGGGGAGTGTGTTTTGAATGATCACGGCAGTACTCTTTTAGGATGCAGTTGTTGCTAGTGAATGATCGGGTCACGGAGGTATGACTTTAAAGAGATAACATGTAAGAAACATGTTAAATGCAGCACTGCTAGATATAGTGGGCAGAAAATGCACGGGCATTGATGGGAAGCTATTTGAACGCTCTTATCTGCTCTTATCTGTTCGGTAGTATGCAAAGCTAATTTCATACTACAACAAAAGTCACAGAGAAATTAAAATTTTTCTCAGAATCCTGGGTTTTTCTATATGCTGTTACAGGTAAGCACAGGTTGTGTTCTGTGGGAGTTATTGATGAAAGTGCGAATATCTTAATCCATCTTTTATTTCGTTCCAGCTTTGCTGTGGCTCATGAGTTCTCTTGTTAGTACTTCGATGTTCCATCAAAAATTTCGTTGTTGCGTCTATAAACAGGGAGGTAATGGCTGTAAGAAATGGAACGGAAAAAGTGATGGAGTTGGGATGGGGGCGGTGGATATTATTGCAATGGCAGGAAAAGCGAAGGTTATGTTAAACAGGCTCCATTATGAGCATCATAGACTGCACTCTCTTCTGTCTGCATTCTATCTTGTCATCAGTAACGGCTGATAGGGGTCTTAAAAGCTTTTTCTCTCGATGGCTTTGCCAGACACGGAGTCTTACAGCAGCCTGGGTCGCCCGTCGCCAGGCACGGTTTCGGGCCGCCAGGGGCGTCGCAGCGATGGTGACCCGTGGGCCGACCATGGCCAGTGGATCCTAGACCCGCCACCTAACTTTGGCGGGTCACCGCCCTGCTTCTCGTTGAGCTACGGGGGTCGCAACGGCTGCGGTGGAGGGACACCAACTCCGGACAGCAGGAACGACTTCCGCTCCCTGCCGCTGAGCGTTGCCCAAGAACGGAAGTCGTGCCGCTCGGCAACGGTGAGTGTTGTGCGGCTGCAAAAACTTTGTTGACTTCGTCGTTATGTTGTAGGCTGCAGGGGTTAATCCGTAGTAGTCTGCTTGTGTTCACGGTGACTTGGCATAAACGTTGTTACTGTCATCGCCTGCCAGTGACATCTTTCTTAATTACCCACAGCCAAGCCACTCGACAGGTGCCCCAACGCGGAGCATTCAGCATGCAAGGCCATCGCATCTTGTGACGAGCGCGTACCCTCCACACTACACCAATTTCCCGCCAAGTCCCGTTGGCAGCTCGGAACGGGACATTCCTGATGTGGTGTCCCGCCCCGTCCTGGCAGCACCCACAGCCACTGCACCCGCTGGCTCACTGAGCACTGCGCCCTTTCGCCGGGGTTGCGGTGATGGTGAAAGGTCGGTGACGGGCATCGTTGGTAGCAACGACAATAATGGTGGCGCTGCGAGCTGGCTTGCAGCGCCCCCTGGTAGCCCACGTCGAACTCACAGTGACCCCATCATCCATCTAGACGAGGTTGACGAAGAGCAGGCGGATAACCCCGGCATCTGGATGTACAGGCCAAGGTACGTTTTTGCTTTGTGTAAGGTCAGGTAGAGCTGAAATATCAAGGAAAGACGAGGCAACTCTGTCCATTGGCGCAGTGCTATAGTGTCACATATGGCGATTCTGATGATGATGATGATGATCGAGGAGCCTTTTTCATGCTAGTGCCATCTGGTGGTTGGAGGAACAACATTCTTACTCTATTCACCTGTCATACCTTCTGCGGTGCTTATTTTTGCTCATCAGCCTTTGACATTCTTAAGCAAATGCTGTGATGACTTGAAGCTCGCCCACTGTTCCATTTTGCCTTTGCTATTGTTGATTTGATCAAACTTCAGCTTATTTTAACTGAGACGTTGGTTTGATCAATACCAAACATGTTAAAAAGGTCTCCTTAATTCAAGTTGTGCTCTATTTAACCGAATTTTAGTCCCCTTGGAGTTTGGATTACATAGGGTCCGTAATGTCTTCACGAGTGTTGGTGTAGACATTTTTGTTGTCTGTAAAATACTGCATTTCTTGGCTGTGTTGGCATATGGAAGCAGAAATTCACACTTTTTCTGAGTAACGTCAGCAGTGTCAATGTGTTTCTCATTGGAGAACTTGTGAGACTTGTGCAGTATAAGCAGCGGGTACATTATTCATTGTCTGGATACGTTCCAGGCTTAGTGCTGCTAAATGTTAGCGAAACCGTAATTTGCATATGCTGACCTGGCTATCGTGATATTGGTTGGGTTTTTGTGGCTGGCTTTGCACCTTACTATTTTTTTTTGCATTGCACAAAGGTCAGATTTGTCTGACAAACATGTCTATTTGATTGTGGTTTCTCACTTAGCTTAACAACTCGTAGCTAGAGATGGTGACAGGAGAGTTATAACCTGTCATGCAGGTCGGGCCACGCGGGTGGTAAATCGGACCCTCCGGCTTCTTCACGAACACGAGCTGTGGTACCCGAGGAGCTGAAGGCACTGCAGGAAATCAATGGCAAGGCAAGTTGGCAGCAGAATGATGCTTTCATGGTAGAGGCGTCTGGCCAGTTAGTTCATATCGTGGTCAAGGAAGGAAACGGGGGTCAGTGTCCTCAGCCGTTTCTGTGGCTGACATGCTGTCTGGGTCAACAGATGCGTATGCGTCAAATTCTTGGCTAGTTGGTGGCGTGTTCTATTTTAAACAGGAACTTCGAAATCTACATCTTAGAGTGCTTTCTTAGCTCCTCCCTCTACCTCCATTGCAAAATGTGCTATTACTTTGTATCTATGTATTTAGTAACACAAAAGTATTGAAGTTTAGAATTTTGTTTTTGATTGATCAAAAGAGATGAAGGAGGTGCATATAGTATCATTCATAGCTGTAGGACATGCAGTCAAATCCCACCACAACGAACGCTGCCGCGACGAAATTTATGCCATAGCAAAGTATTTCCGATTCCCCGTCAGCAAGCAATACAAGGCAATGCAATTATTTCTCCCCACAACCAACTGTTTTCTGAGCGAGGTTCTGCTTCAACACAGCTTTTACGAAGAAGCAGCTGATTTATTTTTGCACATCTAAACATGTCAGTATTTCGTTTTATTTTGCCAAAAAAACAGCAGCATGCTGTTTCGTTATGTGACTAGGTACTACTTCTACACTGACCCTGGTTCTGTGCTGGTTGCACAAACATACTGGTATGTCACAATGTATGTCACAATGTTGTGCATTTAAGAAGGGTGTTGCATTGGTGTCTAGAAACGAGCCTGGCATTTTGAGCCAGCTTCCCAGCAAAAACGGCTAAATTATTAATTTGCTCCAACTCTTGCACCAACTTGTCTCGGGATCCAAACTGATGTTGTAGGAATAAACAGCAGTAATTATATTGCATTTATTTTGTGTGCCTTGCGTGAGCATTACTTCAGCTATGGTGTGATAGATTCAGTATGCCTGTCAAAATTGAAACGGAAACTGCATGGGAAGAAAAAGTTCAATAATTAATTGTTTACTGGGTGGAAGTGAATTCAACATACTTTGTTTGGTTTGAAAAAGAAATGGGGTGGGGAAAGTGCTTATAAGAAGAAAAATACAGTGGCACATATTGCTGTGCAGCTCTGGAACCAGGTACAGCACCTGCAGTCACAGTTGGAACTGCTGAGAAGAATAAAATCTCCGGACAAGCCCTCTCCAGTCGGCTCGGTCAATGGCGTCAGCTTTGCTGGTTTGTGAAAAGAAATAATCTCTTCTTGTCGCCTCTAAGTATTTATTCTTAGTGCCTTTCTAATAGATTCAGCACATTAGAAGTTGGTTTGCTGTAGCAGAGATGGCAGTCTTGCTCAAATCTTGGGAGAGCTGAACCATTTGTCATCGGATCACAGTCAGATGCAGATTGCACTGGTGCCAAGCTGCTCCGATGTGAAATGCTAAAAAAGATGGGTCTTTTAACCGTGCAGACCAAAAACACATTAGTCTATTGAAGCCTAGCTGCCCTTGCACCATTAAGATCGAATCATGGCCATTCATGTGCAGCTGCTAAACGCTGTTGCATTCAAATTCTCTGTGCGGCTGTTTTGTAGTCGCAGGACCGGAGGGTTCGCAGCTCAGTGTGTCGCTTGTTGCAGAACTGCTGGCGGACGTGTACTATGCACAGCGAGAGCGAGACGACTCAATCAGCGAGCGGCTCGCCAGTGCCAACCAGAGCCTGGACGTGTACCAGAAGGAGCTGCAGAAGCTGGCAGAAGCCAGGTGTGGTTGTGCATGTGCTTCTTGCTCACCCTTTTAACATTCTTGCCAAGTTGAAGTTCTTTTCTCTGGCATATATGAAGCACTATGGCAGTCCTGCAATTGTGATATGTAGTTCCCTCATGGGGCAATGCTTTGTCTAGACATTTTGTGAACCTTCCATCAGATTAAGGGTCAAGAATGCAACGTGCAAAATGGGTAAAAGGTTGAAAAGACTGCGGGGATAAGAACAGAAATTGATATAAGTGTGTGCACTATCACCGAGTGATGAATGGCATAGTTAACTTCTGTTCACTTCAACTTTTATTGACCTCAAAGACTTTATTTAAATTATCAAAAGCCTGCATAATCTGATATTTATACTGATAGTTGAAGCCACAGTTGTGAATTCCAGTGCATTGGTGTAGATTTAGCTCAGCCGAGCTACAAAGAAGCACACAAGTCGGTCCCTTGTGGGTTTTTTATGCACTAGCCTGGTTACATACCGTATAAACGCGTGTAAGGGCCGCACTTTTTTTGCCAGATTTGAGGGCCAATTTTCGGGGTGCAGCCCATACATGTGATGTGCGGAAAAAATTTTTTTTGAAGTAAGAACTCAACAATCAGGGAATGAGCGGCATTTATTCTATGTTCAATCGTCACTTGCAGAGTATTCCGACTCTAAACTGGTGCTGTGCTCTAGTGCGCACTTATCGCACAACAAGTGGCGCAGCATTTCCGCTGTCAATGTGTAGCCGTTCCGCTGTCAACGTGTAGCCGTTCTGCGCTTCCATCACTTAGCAGAGCAGCTTTTCTTCCAGTTCAGGAAACTTGCACGGCTTGCCTCGAAAAGCGCGTTTTTTACAGCTTGTGTTCCTCAGTGCATCCTTTTGGTTGCACCATCGTCGGATGCACTTCTCGGCCACGTCGAATTTCCTGCGTGCCGCACGCTTGCCATGTTCGACAGCGAACTCTCAGCCATGTAGCTATCAAGGTGCTTGCGTTATCATGCTAAAACTGCAACGCTCGGCGACAGCACACGAAAGCCACAACGACGGCGAACTACCACGCTACCACAACTCCCATGCCTTTGACAGCCGCAAATGGGTGGAGCTGGTGATACTGATGCCGATATGGATAGCGGGAGCTTGCAACGGAGAAAAAAGTTGATGATGATGATAAGCCGCCGCCTTGGGCGCCATCCGTGGGCGGCACCTGAAAGCTCCTGTGCGCATGCGTTGCCTCTGCGATCAAGTGCGCTGTTGCTCGCAGCCAGAGCTGATCGCGGAGGCCATGGCGCATGCATTTCGAAGGCTATTCCTGCGCGAGTTGAGTCGTGAAAAATTTGGGTGTGGCCCTTACACGGATATTTATTTTTCGGTAATATTTCCTTGGTGAAAAGGGGGTGCGGCCCTTACAAGTGTTTATACGGTAATTAGGTACCCCAGATATTGGTAGGAAACCTTTGAAACGTTTTCATTTGGTGCACATATTCAGATACTGTGTGCTGCCTTTTGGGACATTATATGTAAAGGTCTAGAACAGATAAGACTGTTGTATATTTTCCTCATGAATGCATATCAGACAAGGAAGTCGTAGAAAGTAAACAGACCAACTTGTACCAAATTCTGGAGTAAGTACAGCTGCCAGGGTTTCTGGAAACTGTTGTAAACCTTGCTGTTCATGCTAATGACCTAAATGGTAATGCGACATCTTATGAGACATTTATGTCTTGTCGTGCTTTTGCAAGGTTGTTGTGGTATATCACCTTGAATCTTCTGCTCGTTTTATTTATTTGTAACATTGTCAGACATGTTTTCCTTATTGCAAGGACCCGTACAAGCCTTATCCTTCCCACCGAAACCTTTAATGGATGGAGTGAAAAGTAGGAATTAACTGGAAGTGCCGTTCAAATTGAATGACCCTGAAATAGGCTCTAAACATAGAGCCTACCAAATTTTTAAGATTTATTTGAACCAAGCACGAGTTAATTCATAAAAATAGCCCTGCAGGGCCTAGTTTGTAGTTTGTGTGATTCTCTTTCTTTTAAAGCTATCACTGATGGGAGCAAGGTTGATGATAACTGGCTCTGCGTTCATATGTAATAGTTAATTTTATACTTGCCTGTACGAATGTGAAGCTGCACTGTCCCTAGTTTTGTACTCAGTCATTTTTTTCTCATGTTTTCACTATTGCACGCTCCTTTTCTTGTTTGTTTCAAAATTTATATCTTTGCTCATCTAGGTAATTACTAGTAAGGAAATATGCGACATCTCTTAATTTGTGCTGTCTTATGGTAATGTTTGAATTGATATAGGTTTCAGAGAAGTGAATAATGAAAAACCTCTCAGAATGTGTTCATTTCAGCTTGTTCCCGCAATAGGAACAATTCAGAGAGTTCCAGTCTCTTCTTTCCTCATTCACATTTTTTTGTTTCCCCACAGGAGTGACGCATCAGATGGTTCGAGTGACGAAGACTGTGACAACCTTGTCCTAAGTGTGAGTCACTGTTTGGGGAGCTTGTTTCTCCCTTCTTCTCTTTTTTTTTTTCCACACCCACTAAGTTATTGTCATTCATTAGAGTGCTGTCACAGTTCTGAAATCTTAATCCCAACCTTCTGCCGGTAAAACCAGCTGTGCTATTGGGTCAAACCATGCATGGCTTTGAACTATAGTAAACTGTCACTGTCACACATCGAGCCCAGAAATGCCGGGGTTGCTTAAGTGGGCGCCTTTTTGTCGTATAAGCTGGTTCTTTTAGTTAGTTTATTTCTGAGCGTTCCGAGCGCCTTTCTTAGAATTTATTTGAATTTGATTTGGGTTTGACATTCTGCCACTATTTGTGTGCTGTTTGATTCAAGTTTAATTTGACAACACTATTCGCAGATGCTATATACAGTCACTTCAATTTCTTGGTTTGATGCCGGGAACAAAACAATAAAGGTGAATGGCTTTTCAGGGGCATGGTGAAAAAAACATTTGCTTAACCAACCCTTTCTGCACTGCCAAATTTTTTTTGTAGCAAGTAATGCAATCAGTGTGCGTCCAATTCTGATATTGCACTGCAGATTACCCATAAATGCAGAGTGGCGGAATTGTTCACTGCCTGCTTGTAAATGGGAAGCTACCAGCCATTGATAAAGTCTAGTTTCCTGTGTTTCCACGAAAAATCGCGGAATTAAGCATCTTTCACACAAGTGTGTGCTGACAGATGCATCCTTCTTTCGGATGCTATTGTTGTTAGAGACATCAGTAGGAATGACAGTACAAAGCAAAAATGACCAATTTACCTTATTTGCTCGAATATAATGAAAAGGGGGTGTTTGAGGTCTCTGAAGAACTTGAGAAGAAATATTACGATTATAATGCAATCTCAAACTGTTGAGGCCAACTACAGCCTAGGGTTCCCATACAATATACAGGTGACATGCTAAAACATGGAAGCAGCGAATGTCGATGCTATTTAAGAGCAGAGCCAAACCTTCGATGCATTTATTGCATGCAGCCTCCCGCTTAGTACAGCGGCAGCCGTCGGCATCGCTGGTGCTGCTGCTACTCACTGCTTCGAGCTGCCAAACCTTGCGCCCATTCTTCTTTGCTTTCCCTACTCAACTCTTTCATTGCCTTCACTTTCTCAAAGGCACACACCGCCTTTTTTTCATATCCGTAGCCACCTTCTCCTCGGCAATAGTACACCGTGCAATTTGCCTTTTGCCTTAAGGTCGTTAAACTAGCCTGGTGGTTTAGACACCTCTGAAAAAAAAAAAAAAAAATCACGCTACATTCTTACCTTGGCTCTGAAGTGCATTCTGAAGCATTGTTCGATCTACCGTGCAATTTCGCGGATTCTTTGTTCGCAGTTGGCGGAATATTAAATTTTCTGCCGCAGAAAGTTAGGGGCCCTAGTCATTGATATATGACAGGTGTACCAGTCAGACTTCACTGCATTTACGTCATGAGGCACGTGAGAAATCGTCCTATCTTTCTGCAGGGCCTGGACAAGATCCTGCAGGGTTTGGAGGGCAGCTGGGCGCCTGCACGAGTGACGCGGCACCAGGAGACACTACTGGCCTCCGTGCATCGCTTACGTGACCACCGGGGCAAGAGGGCGCGTCACCGGCTGCGAGCCATCCAGGCCGAGCGGGACGTCGCTCTCGAGAAGGTTGGTGCAACCACTCTTCCTTCAGGGTAGTCGGCTTGGTTTCATTTTATGGCACTAGCAGTGTCTGGAAAATGGTCGTACAGATCTCGATTGGTCAGTCGACGATTGTTGTTCTAGGCTGCTATACCAAACATTTTTGTTCATCATTGGCTCTGAACCGAGCTTGTCAGAATTTTCTCCCCGATTCATTTGTTTTTGTTATTTTGTTCTTTATGTCACTGCCATTTAGGTGAAGGTCTTGGAGAAGGAGCTCCAGGAGCTGCATATGAAAGCGATATGGAAGAGTGAGAACTGGGGCTGTTCAAGCAATGTGAGCAACCTTCTTTGTGACTTTTTTTTTTGCATTCTCCTCTTGTCTTGCATCATAGTTTGCATCATAAGGCAACAAGGCACGAAGCCAAGTGTCGGTTTGTCCTTGGGACACAAGGCTGTTATGAGCAGTGTGGTTCGGAACAAACTACGTACTAGATCAGTTCCAGCCCATTGCCAGTTTTCTTGCTTGTTGAGGTCATGTAACACATTAGTCCCTTGTTTAAGTGCAAGCTGTTTGGCATACGTTCTCGCCCTTTGCTGTATTGCTCCCGGAATTAAACTCGAGCCATGTAACAGATAGTAATGAGGCCTACCGTTGATGATGAAAGAGAATTAACTAGAGCCACACCTCAGGACATGAGGCGGCTGACAGCCTTGTATGAGCTTTTACTCACGAGATTGGGCATCAACGCAGGGTCTGCTCAACTTGTCTGAGCCTGTCGCTTTGTCCAGTCTTATAAGCCATGTAAGAGCATTATGAGCGCTGTCACACGAATGGACCACGTCGCGGCGCCACACCCTTCATCCCGCATATATTGATCAAAGCAGAATAGTATGTGGCATTGGTGTGGGCCCTGTTTTCGGAACAGTCATTAAAGAAAATACGGCAAGCCTTATTCAAACCTCGTGCCGGTTATTCAAGAAGTTCAGAGCATATTTTATTCCTTTCAATCGTATAATTTTGAACACGCACTATTTCGTACATTGGAATAATCGAATAGGCAGATGTTCGATTCACTATTTTAAATTTTCGAATATTCGCACCCGTAGAGTTGCATTTCATGTTTCCATCTCCTCGACAATGAATACCACTGCGTTACAGTGAAATTTCCCATCAGTTATCAGTGTAATGTAATACAGCTGATTTTGCTGGCAATGAACAGTTTTTTGGTGTAGGGTTCCCCATTAGTGAAGCTTTTGCAAAGAAGCGGAGCAGAAAGAACGTAAGGATGTCGATAAATTTAATGTTACAATTTGAAGGTGCGTACTAAGTTCATTGTTATTGCCTGATACTACCTAAAATGGCTGCCGTAGTCATCGCACGCCTTAAATGGCAGCACTGGAATTCTCTAGTGGGTCAGTGCTCAGTGACTGCATTGCGAACGCTTATATGCAATCTTGTATCGTTGTTTCACATCTTCTGTTGCATGAAATTTAATAGCATCATTTTTTTTTTTTGATTTCCTTTCTCTTTTTGGTCCTCACTGCAGGATGCTATACAGCAGGCAACCAATGAGAGGAATGCTGCCGTTGGCCGGTTGCATGAGCTTCAGGAGAGCCTAGCTGCACAAGCCAATGGCAGGTACGGCATGGACATGTGTCTTTTTGGCCTGGCAACTGTCTGAGAAGTCACACTGCAAGGAAACGTTGAGAGCGGGCTTGGTTTAAAGAGCAGGAATTGAACTTGCCGCGGTAGTTCAGTGCTTGTGGTGTTTGAGTGCTGAGACGAAGGACATGCAGTATAATCCCGGATGCGGTGCTTACACTTCGATGGACGTTTTGGCAAGCTGAACTCTCTGCCTTTTCTCTCATTGTAGTTTACTCTCTCTCTCAGTGAAGGCAGAATGCAAAAGGCAGCTGTGTTTTGACACTGTACATTAAAAGGACTAAGCAGTGCCTCATGGCTCACGTGATCAATTGACTCGGTCACATGACTATGACCCCCCGTTCCTACACTTGTGTGACCCTCGTAGCATGTGATGTTGAAACTCATGACATTAAGCGAATGCCCTTCAACTTTTATATTCCTCTTCTTTTTTCGGCAGTGGTGACCGGGGCACTGGTGACGGAGGTGTAAAGATATCGGCGGAAGCGCAGACGGACTTCATTGGTGTCGAAGAGGGTGTGGATGTGGTGACGAGTTCTATACTGCAGCAGCTCAAAGAGGAAGTTCAACGGATTGGTCAGCGCCTCGATGAGGAGATCGCTTCACGGCAGGGGGCAGAACTCAAGTGCCAGAGGTGATCAGCCTATGGGTCATATTTGTCACTGGGGGCAATATAGTATGGCAGATGGACTATTCACATTTGCATGCAGTTTAGTTTAATCCATTGCCTTCTATTTTCTTTTTTTTTTTGGGGGGGGGGGGGGTTACTGCTAGGTCTTCTGAACCAATTTGGTTTCCCACCCCAGAGCACAGGCACTCAATGGATGTGTGTTTTGTTCCAATGGGTGTCTAGAAATAAATGCTGTTGAAGACTACAGACAAAAGATGTTTATTTACATGCTGAAAGTGTTATCCTCGAGTTTGGTGGATGCTATATCTCCAGTGGATGCATTGCATATTGTGGGTTGATTTTTGATGGCTCTACATCACTGGCATCATTTACCTAACCAGAAGAATGCTCTGAAAAGTCTCTTTTATTGCTGCAGTCAACATTATCCTCGCTGTTAAAAAGAATACCTGTTATTTTTCATCAGAAAGACTTCACTGACATTTGCTTCCTGTGATGGCTGTCATGTGCAACAGAAAAAAGAAATAAAATACCAACAAATTAAACGAAATATGTACGTCAAAAATTGGAACCACTGCTGCCATTTATCAAAAAAGTATCGAACATCTGTCCATCAAATTGTCATTGCATGTCATCTCTGGACAGCTGTTAAGAGAGTTAAAAATGACTGGCCATCATTTCAGCGGCTTTGGTAATACATATCTACTTCCCATGGGCATCAATCGGGTGGCTTTAGAAACCAGTCTGTTCGGAAAAAACCATAAAGCTTATCATAAAGCTGCTTCTTATGATAAGGACATGCTAATAGGCATTGCTAATGGGCCATATAAGGCTTTCGTCTTAATAAATAGCACCTTGGAGTCTTTATGTAGTACCCAGTTAAACTACTTTTGGGAGTGCAATACTTGAGAAGACTCCTTCATATGCTTTACTTGTAACACTATTTTATTTTCGTAAATCGTGCATCTCTTTGGTACTTGCAGGTTAGAGGAGTTGGTGAACGGCTTTCAGAAGCGACTCAATGGGCTCAACAACAGCGGCTTCTGACAACGATGAACCGTCGGCCTGCCAACTTTGTCGACTACCGCATTTGTTAGTTTACAGCTGGCCAGCAGTGTGCTGGGACATGTGAGGGAAAGGTCAACATTCCAAGTGAAACGTGTTCTCTTTCTCGTTATTCTCTAGCCTGATTCGACAGATTATGCGTACTCTTGTAGAATATGGAATAAGGTTTGTCACTGCGATAGCACTGCTCTTTATGATAACATATTGATGTGGTGTCTTTGAGTACTAGGTTAAGCAAATTTTGCCTTTCTTTTTGTGTTGTGTTGTTAGGGGTTTTGCATAAATCGTTGTTCAATCGTTTTCTTAAACAAAAATTTTTGAAGCGAATAAGTACTCTTAGTATTTGTGGTTTTAGCCACTATGCGAAGTGAACGCAAATCTGTATGGGGACCCTGCGCATTGGCACCAAACGTCGGTTGTCTTGCTTTAGAACGCGTTACTGTCCAAAGATGGCCAGTAAATTTGTTCAAAGCTTTGTCGTCTTTAGCGGAAGAAGGAAACGCAAGAAGGAAGTGTGTGCAGATATATGCCCTTTGGAGAAACGCCTTATTCACATGCACCTGTGGGTCTGCAAATTCCGACAAGCCTTTTAAAGACACTTTGTCAGAACCCTTTCAGAACCTTGTCAGAACGCAAACCCTGTCGCAATGCAAAGCAAGCATTGCAGAATATTCGTGCTCATTCTATGATGGCATTGTCTGGTTCTGTTGACCTTTGTTTTTTTTTGCCTTGCCAGGCACTTAGTTTTAATGTATGCCACCGCATTCATAGCAACGCTTGAGCACGAGTGGGTGTGCATTGGGGACCAAACTTATAAAAGTATAAACTTTGCACCGCCCTTTAGCTTGCCAACCTGACGGAATAGATACTGCTTTGTTTGTGGGTTTTCGTAGTGACTCATTTTTGTACTGTTGGATGGAGTACATAGCATATATTTCTCTCCTTTATGTAACACAGTGCACAAGAGCTCAGGTATATATACTCACTATTGCTTGTGAATAGTACAAAGCACAGCGGCTGGGCCGTCCCTTTTTTTCCTCCCTCTCGTAACCTTTAACCTTTTCGTGCAATAGGGGTCGCACAGTTACAATTCACTCATTGCATGTGCACCTAGCACTCTCCTTGCAGGCAAAGGATGGCGCGTCATGGGTGGTAACGGTTCTTTTAAAAATGCACATACGCTGCCTTGTGCATCACTAGAGTAGACACTATTGGAGCAGTTACCAAACTAATTACCAAAGCAGTTAACAAAAGTGGTTGTTACCGAAGCTGTTACCGGGGCAGTTATAAGACTACTTTAAGGTTCGCATAGCTGTTCTTGTAATACAAACCTTTTAGTGAGGGCAACGGTTTTTTATATGTTTACATCTTGGGGTTTTAGTGGCACTGTAGGAGCTCTTTTACTAAAAATTACCTGTGCCTTTATTAATGATCTACGGCTCATCATTTTTCTAGTACTTTTTTAGATATTTATTTATATGCAACCATGCAGAGTGTGTGGTTTGGCAGACGGTGTAATCTCTCTTGTTTTTACTATTCTTTTTTTGCACATAGTTCTGATTTTAAGGTATGAGGATGTGCATTGAATGAGTGTCCTGTCACATGTCATGCCCATGCCACACCATGTCAGTAGCTGGTGGTCTTCATTTGTCTGTCATAGCTGCCAACGCAGCACTAAACAAGTGCTGTGTTGTAAAGTGATGCAAGAATTTTTTTTGTTTTAGTTGATTGATTTTTTCTAAAACAAGGCATGTTTTTAGGAGGCGAAGAAAATGTAGTACTGTTTGATTTTAGGTCCCTGCAGTAAATCTTATGTTATTTAAGTACTTGCAGAGGTTTTTGAGCAACGTTTAATTAGGGTGTACTCAATGTTGCAAATTAGGAGCCGCTGCGAGGCCCTTGATGATGAACATAGTGTGCATGGCTTTAGCACCATAAGCTAGAACCTCTGACCTTCGTGCATTTCACAATGAAATTTCAATGTCAGTAATGAAGTACAGTTGTCAACAAATGAAATGCGGTAATCAGAGTAGGTGGTCATGACAAGTATGCGGTAAATGAAGGTAGCACTGTCACAGAATGCAACTGTGCAAGAGCTCAAAGAAAGTTGCATTGTACACAGGACTTCATGGTGGCTATTTTTTTTTGCTATTTTGTGCTCTTGTACTGCTTGTTTCACAATTCAAAAGACAGCAGGCCCAAAGTCGATTCCCGTGGAACATTTATAAGTGAAAACGCCTGTTATAAGTGAAAACACTTATAACAGGCATTCCACATTATGAATACACCTATGGTTTCAGGCTCAAAGTATCCCATTTCATTTGTTGATGACTGTACTCTGCAGCTTCTATTCTTTTCATACTGTTTAGGCACAGTGGTTTGGCTTTCTTCTCTTTTTTTTTCACATGAATTTGTGTGTGTTATTCAAATAACATGCTGATCGTGTGTATGTTGCCATTGCACAAACACAATTAACTACCAAGGTCAGCTTGACCAGCCACCAGCACCTGAAAGTAACTATTTTAGCAACAGCTGTTATATGAGCTGGCAAATACTTTCACAACTACCATAAAGTAATGTTGCTTATAGTTGTACTGCACACTTTGTGCTTTTTAACTGCCAATTCTGGTATACTGATGGTGTTATGCCACTTCACTAGTGCAGCTCTTGAAGTAGCAGGAGGCAGTTTTCCTCAGTAAATATGGCATCTTCCCGGCTCATATTTGATGGCGATAATTGATTCCATTCAATTGACTTCGAAAGTGTTTGCAGTGTGTGCACTTTTCTTTTGTGGAAGTGCTGAAGGTGAGTGTGATTCCGTCCTGACAGCAATTTTTGCAAACATCAGCATTTGTATTTTTGTCTGCCTTCAAGTACGCCAATTTGTGACAGCAATATGCATTTCATGCCGACAACTTGCCTTCGTTGCATCCCAGTGAACCATGGATATCCGTGGGACGTCCCAGTAAGATCCAAAAACTCCCAGCCATAAAGGAATGTCTATAAAACATCCCTGCGACTTCCACATTTGGATATCTTCATCAGAAGAAATGCAGTGTGCGTCCTAGCATGTCATGGGAGCGGCGACATCTGTTGGTGCCTTTCGTCTGGAAATGTTGAAAGTCCAGATACTTTTTGGGTGCTATCATGACACTGGACCTTGAAAGCGTTGCCTGGCACTGCCATCCATATTGGTGCCTGGAATAATTGGTGCATGTAGCATCATTTGGGGTGCTTCATTCTTTTACACCGAGTGCCTAACTATTGCATACCAACAATGGCATATTTTTTGTCCGTGCGTGTGACTTGCGCACTTCTGTCCATTCAGTAGCTTTGGAGACTCGACTAATTTTTGTTGCACACCGCGTTATACATTTAGGATACTTTTAGTACTTGTCATATGGCCATTTGAGTGAGGGATGTCACGAGCACACACATTTAGTACGCCATGTTGAGCACAGTGGAACTTTGAGGCCATGATCTTGGCTGTAGGTGTTCACTCTTGACACTAAAAGCTGTAAACTCATAAAAACGATGATGCATGCTGATCTCACTTCTGCATCGTGTGTTACTGTCACAATATCTGCGCAATAGTTGACTGGGATATTGTTTTCTTATTTTTGCACCTCAAATATTGTAGCAGCACTACTTTGGGTGTTTCTCATTTGTGCAGCATTTCTCAAAGAACAGTATTTCAGTGATGAATTGGCATGAGCTAAACCGGTGAATTATTCGAGCTCAGATTTTGCACAGGAATGGCATTTGGTCAGCAGAATTGTTTGGGGTACTTGCCTGAATTGATCAGAAGTCTGGCATTGCCTGCGGCGACGATGAAACAAGCCACTCTCTCACCAACTGCACTGGTGACGCCATCTCGTTTGTTGGCCATAGAGATTCTGTTGGCCGTGGAGGTTCGGCAAAGGAGAGGGGGGGGGGATGTTTTACTATAGGTTTAAAGACTCCGTTTCAGTTGTTTATCAATGATCACAAAACGCTTATTTTGGCCAGCACTGCACTAAATTTGAAGACTTTCGTGAAAAAGCGCGTGCAAACCTTCCGCAAACCCCTTCCTTTGCCTAGTGTTCCTGTATATGCTCCCGCAGAGAGCAGAGTTGAGCGTCTGTTTTCCCTAGCCGCTCCGAACCCATTCGCCGAGAGGCGATCACATGAGTTTCGTGATGTCAAATGTTCAACCTTCCGCGGGGAAGCTGACTCCACTGGTGCAGTGCACGAGCTACTCCTCTTCAGTTCGACACCCCATGTGAGCCCACGCTGTCGGCTACATTTCACACATTTTCCGTGCACACCTGTGGCGTCAGGTTTGGTTGTTCTGCTGTGGTAGTGAGGAGGGACGCAGTCGTCACCTATGACTGGATGCAGTGCGCCAAACTGCAGCAACCACACTGGAAATGGCAAAGCTTTTTACGAAGTGCCATTTGGAAGGTCGCGGCTGAAGTGCGCCGGCGACTTAAGTGGCTTTTGAGAATAGGCCGCGATAAGTGCACCCAAATATAAATTAATAACTCAGATGAAAAGATGCTTTTTAATAAAAATTAGGAAAGCTAATAATGTCAGCGAGAAAGAGTACTTTCAAGGTCCTTTAAAGATTCGTCATTTCACTGCATTTGACAACGGGCTACATTTGTGAAATGTTTTATGCAAGTAACTGAGTTTGAAATTTTTTTTGTTAGGTCACACACGCCTGTTCAATACATTGGTGTTGCTTTAAATCTGCCTGCCCGCAACAAGCTGCAGAATCATTTTAATGTGGTTCTAGGAAGATGCGTCTTCGTATTTTCCGTGCATAACTCGCACAGAGCACGCGGCAGTGCTAGTTGTGAAAAAAGTAAGACGAGCACGCAAGAAGACAGGACGGGACAGACGCTGTCCCATCCAGGACGGGGCTGCTTGTTCATCTGAAATTACTTGTTGCAGAAAGAAAAAAACTTGCAGGCTCGTTACTAGTATTTTTCCATCATTTTGTCATGACTACGATTTGCTGTGAACCTTTGGCAAATTTTTTTTTCATGCTATATGCACACCCTCGGCAAATCACAGATTAGTTTACGGCGTTACGTTTAAAAACTTACGATCAAGTGCAATTTGCACGCAAATAAAAAAAAACAAGCAAAAGCGCTCTACAAAGCGAGCCCATGAATTCAGCCCCTGTATGCATGAGCAGTGGCTTTCCCGCACAGCTTGGAACATGATGGCGGACCTTCGCACAACTCTGCTCCCTGTGGTAGCATATACAGGAGCACTACCTTTGCCTAATCTCCATGGCTGCCAATCGAGATGGTGCCACCCATGCAATCACTTATTTTGTTTCGTCGCCACTATAGACGATGCGAATATCAGACGTCCTCTGATCGATTCAGGCAAGTACCTCCAAAAAATTTGATATAAAACAATTCTGCCAACCAAATGCCATTTCTGTGAGAAATTTGAGCTCGAACAATTCACTGGTTTAGCTGAGAGAAGCATTCTGTGGCGCACATTTAATTGTGGAGCAGCCTTTATGTATCGTAGGCATGTTTTGATTAATGTTAGTAAGTGACTAGCCCTAGTTATGTAAATTGGCTGGTAAACCATACCTAAAGCACCGTACAAGGACATGATGAAGGCAAGCACTGCTTTTGCTTTTTTCGGAAATAGTTTAAATTTCTCCTTGCGCAGGTGCAGTCTTTGTCAAAAGTATTCAGGCCACATAACTGAGCCAGTCATTGGGTATTGTGGCGAGGCTTCTATTCCTCCAAGGTTCTGTGCATTTAGCAGTACCAACTCATTCTTTGGAGTCTCCAAGCCCTGCGGCTCGGCCTGACGATTGAAGCAGTTACATGATAAATGGTTTGCATACCTCTGACGAGGCAGTATGTTTTTTACAGTGTCTCATTAGTTTGATTTTGTGATTTATAGACGCCCATGATAAATGAGCAAGCTAAGTATACCTTTGCCATAGTGTTGTTGAGCACATCTGCTGCCATTGAGAGCCGAACACTACCAGGGTTCTGAACGAATTCACTGTTTTTTTAATAGAAGGTTGAACTTGTTTGCTTGTTTTGTGTCAAAAGAGACTGCACTTTTCACTATGCACATCTCTGGACTTTTCCTTATTTTCCAGCAACGTTCATGGTTATTACACTTGACAGTATAGCTGCACCGTACAGGCTCCTGTTACCGTGCGCAGCATTAGTATTTGCAAATGCTCCACCAGTGAATGTCCACTGAAAAGTACTGTACTTGTGATCTTGTATACAGTGTATTCCAGATGGCTGTGTATTGATAAGTTAGGGTATTTTTTTACTTGTATACCATCCATAGATTGGTAAGATGTTTTGCCCGTTTTGTTTGTTATGCAATTGTAGGCTAACATAAAATACAAACTGCATATACTTTGCTGTCTGCTTGTTTTTTTTTTCTTCAAGCATGTTGTTCCCTGCACACACAACATACCAGCTTTTGAGCAAATTTGAGAGCACGTGTGCACATCCACACTACAGAAAATTGACGTGTGACAGAGCGATAGCATAGCCACTCCCTATGAACACCCATGCCGTAAGCACCGATTGTGTGTTGTGTGGCCCACTGCCATAGACACCCTGCGGGTGCCGGTTCATGGTTTGACCCCAGACTGATGGCTGGCGCAAGTTGCGTCTAGTAGCTCTGTGCTAGATCTCGCACAAATTCGAATGCAGTTAGTCCCGCACTTGCCCGACAACTTGGGGGCCCACTATCTTTGCCAGATGCCCATGCATGCTTTGGTTTATGGTGTGACTCCCAACCGATGGCTGGCGCAAGTTGAGACTAGTAATTCTATGCAAGAGCTCTCGCAGATTCGAACGCAATCAGTCCAGGACTATAGTAAGATACAACCTAAAAGAAATAAACAGCAGTTGGTAAAAATGGGCCATGGTCTGCGATGTCTTGTGTTACTCCGCTGACCAGTAACCACAGAAAACGAAATCAGCTTTTTAATGTCTGACTGTGTTAAACACGCCAGAGGCTTCAAAATTCTTGAGCCTATGATTTCGTCCGGTGGTTACAGTCTTGTTTAAGCAGCAAGAAACTACGGACTACTCTTTAAGAAGCATAAATGTTTGGGCAAGTTTGTGACACATATTAAGTGCAGAATGGCGTGGCGGAAGAAGATGAAGACGAGAGTAACACACACCTTCTCGTACTTGTCTTTTTTTCTGCCGCACAATTCTTCGCTTAACGCAACTACTTTTTTGTCGTGGAGGAATTCTGTGCACTGGTCCTGAATGTGGGCCGAGCTTCACTGAAGTCTTATATTTTATCAGTCTTTTGTGTGGCAATATTGGAGCCCACAATATTTGCCCCGGGAACTCACCGAGTGTGACAGTGACACAACACCAGGAAAATGCCTTAATGAGCTCCCTATCCCATCGCATAAAAATTTTTAGCCATCCTTTCACAGGTCTGTCGCTGCCGAAACAGTTTTTTTAGTGCGCTAGCACTAGGGCTTCCACTTAGTTGCTTGTCCATTTTTTTTTGTGACATCATCATAACCTGCCCAACGGATTGTGAGTGAACTGCCCACCATAGCAGGTGGCAGTTCAGATTATTAATCGTGAGAGGGTACTCACTCGCCACGGTGGCTCAGTGGTTAGGGCGCCCGGCTACTGATCCGGAGTTTCCGGGCTCGAACCCGACAGCTGCGGCTGCATTTTTATTGATGCAAAACGCTAAGGCTCCCGTGTGCTGTGCGATGTCAGTGCACGTTAAGATCCCCAGGCGGTCGAAATTATTCCGGAGCACTCCACTACGGCACCTCTCTCTTCTTTCACTCCCTCGTTTATCCCTTCCCTTACGGCGCGGTTCAGGTGTCCGACGATATATGAGACAGATATTGCGCCATTTCCTTCCCCCCAAAACAAATTTTTATTATTATTATGAGAGGGTACACGGGAAGAGCAATCTGGGTCTCTCAAGCCCCACCAGTGGCAGCACCTGGGCGCACGACAAGGCCGCCGAGACGAGCGTTGCAAACAATATTCTTTGAACGGTAAAGCCTCGTTAAATCAGTTTTTCTGATATTTTTTCCGCTCAATTAGCCCAAATTTTTGTAAGCGCTTCAGTTGAAGCAGACGAAACGGCCGGAACGGCATATTCAAAGGGCCCGCGCTTCTTGCAACGCTCGCCTCGGCGGCCTTGTCGTGACGCTTTTGACTGCTGAAAACAGATGGCGCCACTGCCGCGAATCAACGAAAAAAGATCGTTTGCGGGTTTTGGTTCACCGATCTCTGCGTAGACGACTACGATTTCGTATCATGCACGGCTCAGCTAAGTAAGTACCGTTGTCAAACTTGCTACGATACAAAATTTACCATAATACGCAAGCTCTGTGTGCAGTTTCATCGCAAATGAGGCAGCGGTTGAGGCGGGGAAACTTTTCAAAGTCCTCATGATAAAGACGCACAATACTGTATATGGGCATTAATTCATTAACGCTATCACGGCATACCCTTAAGACAGAGCTTAAGTGCACGTTCCAGTTTTAGTGCGCTAACACGAAGGTCCTACTCTACGATTTGGCCGATCTTTGACGCCTGCTTGACCTTGAAAACCAAGTGACCGAGTCTCGGACCGAAACCATGCCAAAACCGAAACTGAAGTGAAAGCAGTGTTAAAAACCCAAGTACTATGTACCTGATTTATATTAAGCCTAACCACGCTAAATCATCTATTATTAATTTTGTTTTTTTATTTTTTTGATGAGTTCACTTCTTCCGAAACTAGCACATAAATTCTGCATCATTGTTGGCGAATGCTGTTGTAATGTTACTAAAAAAGTATTTTTTTTGCTTCTACATTTTAGCTTGGCTACATAACTTTTTAAATGAACTCGACTTGTAATTCAAAATATTTTTGCTTAGTTATTAACTCTACGCTAGCGCTTTTTTTAGCATTGCGACAGCAGCATGGAAATGCCAGTCCTAACAGGAGTCGCAAAACCGCTTGTTGATCGTTGCTTGTGTTGGTTGTGCGACGGTGTAAAACTTGTTTCTTGACTGGTAGGCGTTAGGCTCTTACCGCTGCATTCTGGCAAAATGCAAGGGTAGTAAAAAGAAGTAAACCGGCTCTTGAATGCTAAGACACTTCCATATGCGTAGACGCGAAGCTACATAGCATGCGTCCAGAGTCTTCATCGTCTGCTCGGGGACGCGCGTATCGCACTTAACACTTTCGCTCTCACATTGCGAGCCGATGTGACGTTTCGCACAGTCTACCGTTCAAGGCCCGATTACACACTATGAACAGTTACCATTACGGTAAGTAACGCCAGCCCTTAAAGAGTGCCCATGTCTGAACGTCTGGGCCATAACTTCGTTCGAACCGCGCTGCTGCCAGCTCTAACTGATCGTTGTCCCTATTTGTTGCCTATTTATGGTTTCGCAGAGCGGAGCAAAACTCACTGCCCTGGACTGTACTGTGGCCGAATCAGATTCGAGAATGGTTCCTACAGTGACTGTGGGGTACGTACGTGTGCTGCGTGCAACTTTCTCTTGCCTGACGGGCTTTCGGTTTTCATAACGCGAGAAATTTATCTAAAGGGGGGCAGTGCAGCTCGCACTGCTGCTTGTATCGCCATTCGCTATGACCTCGTTGTTGGATGCGCATCCCGCCCCGATTGGTCTGCTATAAAGCTAGACAGTCTTGGTGGTGCGTAGTTTATGGCACGCACCATCCATCGTCAACGCACAGCTGTAACACCGACATGGGGCATTCGCTGCGTGTCCGCTTCCACGTACCGTTAACAGGAATAAATTATTACCGGCGTCTCAGCTCTACCGGGGTTCCCTTTTGTTTTTTCTGCGAGCTAGTAAACTTTAATAGTCTCGCTAGCTTTTCATTGTGGCCTTGTGTGCAGTATACTTCAGATGGCAATTTGTATTGATAAGTTTTGGCATTTTTAAACTTTTATATAAGTTAATCGCGCCACAACGTTTCTGCTGCATCACCTAGATGCACAGAATGTTTTTGGATACCCTAGGCGTCCACTTCAATCGAACATTACAAGGATGCCAAAGAGTTTGTGGTTGCCCAGAAATTGTACCATTTATATGCTGTGATCTGGGTGGCCTTTCATTCGAATTTCACAGGATTTTGACTTACCTTGGTGATGAGGCACTCCTGTGCATTTTTATGTTTTTGTTGGGCTATGGTTGCAGACTACATGCTAGGCAACATTAGGTGCATGTTTTCTATGCATAGCTAGCAAAAGGCATGGGGATTGAGAACAGTATAGCATTATATGTTTCGTTTTAGGAGCAGTGAGTTGTCAAGGAACCGTCGTGATCATGTGGCCAAACCGTTGACCTTTACCATGAATGCACTTTCACTTGTTTGGCTCTTTGTGGGACCAGCGACAAAAAAAATATCATCTTTAGATGCAAGTATCCTTGGCACAGGCTAACGATCATGGAAAGTTGACAAGCTGTTGTTTGTTCATGCTCAGTGATTAATCATATGTTGAGCTATTGGTAATAGTTTGATAGGTGTTGGCATGAGGTAAGGACGCTGTTGGTGGCCTCTGCATATTTTCAGAAGTCATAGCTGAAGATGCTGTGTGGATATTAGTGGTTGTCAAGGTGCTCTTTTCAGCTTACTGACAAGCCACTGTAAATTTACACGCTTCTTTTCTATGAATGAAGTAGTTTTTAGCATTTATCTGTAGTAACTTTCAAGATGGTTAGAATAACTTTACACGCCTTGTTAGGAGTTCTTTTGAAAGATTATTTCAAGCTAGCTCTCCGTCCTGCGTATGATCGGTCTTTCGTGTTGTATATTTTATACCAGTGTGCAGTTAAACAACGGGTAGCACCCAAATCCTCTCATTTAAAAGAAACCACGGTTAGGTACACATAGCTTGGTGTCCTTATGTCCCACAGGGCATGTGGCTAGAAACTGATGGCCAAAAAGCTGTGGTTGTGGCTTTGGCCATGGACAGGCATAACTGAAAAGTGGAGTCAAGTCTGCCCTCTCCGCACCTGTGCAGGCCTGTCCCCGGGGATTCCGGGTGTCGCAGGACAAGATATGCATGCCCTGTGCCGACCTGCCCCAGTTCTACGACTGGCTCTACCTGGGTTTCATGGCACTGCTGCTGCTTGTGGTGGAGTGGTACATCATTGACAAGACCATGCGTCGCCGAAGGTGTGTGCACGGCCGCTACACTGCGGTCGAGATGACTGAGTTATGTCAGTGAGCCTCCACCACGTTAGTGACTGTGACGACCAGTAAGTTTAGTTGGTGCTATGTCAGAAGGTACCATGCTTTTGCCCTTCCGTCAAGGCAGTGTTCTTTCTTTCTTGCACAACTCCTTCCTCTCTCCATCCAAGCTAACCTGAATAACATATGGATAACCTATATGGATAACATATGGATAACCTCTTACCTATGCAGCCATGTATGAAGTCTATGGTTTCAAAGACGTGGGTGGTATTTGTTATTCCGGTGAACTGCGTAGTGGAGCCAAAGCACGATCCGCGAAAAATCTAGCATGCAGGCCCTGGAATGCACTTTCTGCGCTTAACCGCAAAGTGGCGGTGGTGAAAAAAGTGCATTCTGACCTTTGTTGATCGCTTCTTTGAGGATCTGCTGCACTTCCTCTCTTTCAGCTTTACCCCAGAGGTGCTGGCACTGCATGCGTGCGCCCTGTTTGAGACGGTGCTGGCAGCGGTGGCAACCCTCCTCTCAACGCCACCCGTTGGCCAGATACTGCTCCACACCTGCCGGGTGCAGCGGCTGTCGGACTGGTACACGCTGCTCCACAACCCAACACCGGGCTACAAGAGCACATTGCGCTGCACCCAAGAAGCAGTCTACCCACTGTGAGCACCACCCTGTATTAAAGGGACACTAACAGCAACTCTGTCCAACTTTTGAATGCAATAGAATTTAGGTTGCCGTCATCCAAAAAATTTTCGGCTTCGCCGTAACGAAATTTGCTGATTGGTCAAGAGAGTCATGACGTCAATCAGCACTGCCAAATTTGAAAATCTGAGGAATGCGACATTCCAATACTTTCCATTGGATTATCCTGTGGGATTATAGTAGCAGAACCCACTCTTCCCCCTTAATCTACCCACTAATCCCTATTATAATTCATTTTTGTAGTCCATTTTCTTGGGTGGGCCTACTTGCATTATTTTGGAAGTCCTTTGGAATTTTGGGGGGGGGTGGTCCAACTTGCAAATGCTATCGTGGTAAAAATCAGTTCTTTGGTGGCTTTTTTGCCTGTGTTGATGTTTGTCCGCCACCAAAAGATGTGTTTATGGTTCAGAAATGTGAATTTAAAAATTGACCTGCCACTCGTTTTGAACCCATGATATCAAAACTAAAAATGACACCATGGTCACCATTTGGGAGTGAATAATGGTGTGGGCTAGCCTCTGGGATCCTTGTGCGAGAATTTGTTTTACAAAAATCAACTGTTTTAAAATTTTTCTCCCACTGGATGATATGTCTAAGGGGGCTAAACAGCTTCACAAGCTCCAGGAAACCTACGTGATATTCTTGCGGTATTCTCTGGGCAGTTAATACAGTTGTGACCATGAACACCAATATGTACACCTCAGTGCTATGATTGCCCTATTTTACTTGTGATGCTCGAGAGGGACGACTGCTAATGATATAAGTCGATGAATTAAAGGGACCCTGAAATGATTTCAGTGGGCATATTCTAGTGCAACAGATCTATAGAGGTGGTCTCTGTGGGTAATCGAGTCAGATTTGAAATCTCTGCGTGGACCCTATAATTCAGAATTAATTTTTAAAAATCGATGCTTGCAGTAGCTCGGAACCGATGAGGGCGACACACCTCATCACACTTCCTCTACCCTGATGACGTCAGTGGGCAGAAGAGCCAGCCTTCAAGCTCGCCTCATCCGCCCACTGCTACTGCGAACTGTGATTTTTAAAAATTATATCTAAATTATAGTGTCCACAATACCCACAATACCCAATACCCACAAGGACCACATCTACAGATCTGTTGCACTAGAATACGCCCATCAAAATCATTTCAGGTTTCTTTTCAGTTCTGTGAACACAGCAAAACAAATACAAAGCAGCAGTATTAGAAATGTGTAATTTCATTTTCCCCTGTTTTCATTTTCAGCACCTAATTAACTAATGTCTACTGATGATTGTGTTATGCTCTCGAGGTTGGTACTAAAGCAAGCATATATCGTGCTGACATAAAAAAACATAAGTGCTGACTCATACGTGCACTAAACACATCTGAAAGTTCAAACATGTATTGAAACTGTTGGCCTAGTTTTTATTTTAAAACGAAAGGTATTCAACTTTTCTTCAAGTGCAGGAACCATGCTCTAAACAATTTTTTTTTTCCTCAATGTTTCTCTTTATTGTGCAGGTTTTCAATGATATTTGTATTTTACGGCCTCTGCTTGGCCTCCCTGCTGCTTCTGCGGCCCCTGCTAGTCTACAAGGTCTTCTCCGGCCAGGGGAAGAAGTCAGTGTTCCTGACTATGTATGCCATTCCTGCATTGGCTCTTATCCATGCCACAATGGGTGGCCTGCTCTGTGAGTGACATATATCTCGAATCTGCAGTACTTTTTGCATCGTAATGGTGCTGTGTCTGCGTGTCTGGTATTAGCATCAGCTATATTAACATAGCTCATACTGGAACTTGGTACTGATACAAGTACCAAAATCATATAGGCCAGTAATATACTAAATATAGGGTTATAGCCACACTGGACCTTTACAAGCTATGCATATCATGAGAAAAAAAATTGTGTTTCTGATTAGACGTGGTAATGTGACTGGCAATGGTGGTGTTTGTTATGCTGTCGAAGAAGCCTGGGCTGTCAAGCGCAATTACCCCCAGCACTTGCAGATCTAAAAGGGTGGCCTGAAATTTGGGAAGGCTGTGCACCATGACTGTGAGATCTGACCTTCGTTTACAGTCAGTGCTGGTTCAAATCAATTGGGTGTACAGTAGGGTGTGGTTAGCACATGCAGTACACATTTGGTGCTTGCATGATGCAAAACAAACCATTCATCCAATCCTGTGGGTTAGGTGCATGATTGGGCATGTGCGAAATATGGGACTACAGCTGTTTACGTTTGGATGTGAAGGCTTTAATAAACTGCAGGGTAGTGTCTGGTACAATCGTGCCTTACAGCGCATAAGATGTCGGCCGTTATGTACCAGTAGCGTTATGAGAGCAATGGTTACATGCTGGATCCTGTTTGTGTTTCAGATTATGCGTTCCCTTACATCGTCATCATACTGTCTGTGGTGTCGATGGCTTCTCACTTTGCATTCAGGCTCGATCAGGTGCGCTCACTTCTCTTAGTAGCTGTCTGGATTCAGTTGAATCAGTTCTTGCATGCAGCAGGTGCGTTTTGAAGGTTGTAGTGTCAAGTGCAGCAGCAGGGTAACTGAACTAGAGTAACGAAAAAAGCCACTTGCCTTCCATGTCTTCATCTCATTATTGATTGAAGAATGCGCACACCGAGAGCTAAAATTATCAGCCTCTCTTTGTGCGTTTGGATAAATCTTTCCGTAATATAGTACTAGCTCTCACTGTTTTATTTAAAACTGATGTTGTGTGGGTAGTAACAGTCTAAAGCTATGAAATCTGTTAATTTCTGGCAATGAATGGCAGTGCTTGTTGAGTATTTGAATATTGCTGCTTATTGCGAGTACAACAGGCAGATCTTGTTGAGAATGCTAGTGGAATGAGGATATAAGGATAAAAACATCTAACCTTGTGTGTTAGAGATAACACATAAACTTGTGTTGCTTCTGGGTGATGTAGTCTGGCAAAGATATACCAGTCTTAAGATGCACTGTCTTATGCAGCACCAAGTAAATGACCAAAAACTACAGAAATGTTTTGATTAGGGGTTTGTGCAGTCACAAATGTTACTGTTTGATAGTAATACTGGATTTCAGTTTCATTCACAGTTTAGCAAGGCATTACATGAATCCGTGGCAAATGGTGCTGCTTTGCTGGAGGCTACCATGTACACATTTATTGCATTCCTTTTTCTCTCTTCTTTCCAGTCCATGTGCTCCCTCTTGTCACAGACGATCAAGGAATCGCGGAACCTGACAATACTCATCGGTCATTGGTTCCTCCATGCCTACGGGATTATCGCCATCACCCAGTTGCGAGATCCGGTGTTCCACTGGGCACTACTTGCTGTCGTTCCTTTCCCGTCGCTGTTCTACATCCTGACGTCAAAGTTCACGGATCCTAGCAAGCTACATGTGGAGTGACATGCAATCTCAGTCTGTGCTGCGCGATGCGAGGATTATCGAGCGTTCTTTATTTCGTGGGACTTCGTCACGACGCTGGTTGCATGACCCGTAGGATGTAGCCTGCTATGGATCTGGTGAGCGCTATTTGCCGATTAAAGAGAGGTGTGCATTTGCATGCTGCGGAGGTCTGACACTTGGCCTCTTATATGCAATCAAGACGTCACGGCCAGTTCACACAACTGTCATCCGTGGCAAGAACGAGACTCGGCACTTCGAATTTTATAAACGGTGTGTATCTGTGAAAGTGTGGTAGGAAATTAATGTAAATATTAGCTGTTCTTGCGTGATTCTCAGTGTGAGTGCATAATAAAGCATCCGAACATTGATATTCTTGGTTGTGATCGTGTTTGTCACTTTGCGACCGAGTGTTTTTAATTTTTTGAAGTAATAATTGCGTCTGGACACTCGCTGTGCCAACTGCGGCAAGATTGAAAACTAAACATTTTGACATATTTGCCTGTCTGGTTAAGTTTGAAGACATAATAAACTGCACATCTCCAACCAAGCGCAGCCGTATTGTAGCAGACGACAAAATAGCGACAAACCGCGCAGGTGGCGCCCGCGTCGCGGCAACTTAAAGATGGCCGCCCATCAGTAAATTCGCGGCGCCTTTTGGGCTCTTTCAAGGAGCGACCGCGTTTTCCAAAATTCCTGCGGATGTTATCGGTACCACTGTGGACCTCTGTGACGTAAGTTCCTGTGCATCGCGATACTGTCATCGAGAACAAGAAGGCGTTCTGTTTACATTTGGTTTGACTGCTATCTCCGAGCTTCCCGGATAAGATCCCCAGCGCAGCTATCTCCGGTCGATGCGAAGCACATAAAAAAATATGATCAATGGACCGGCCCCCACCGCCGACGAAACAGATGGTCAGTCAGCTGTTTTTTTTTTTCGAAATCGGCGAACTTCCCTTCGCACTGTTCGGTTGACGGGCTGCGGAAATCGTGCGCAGGTTCAGTCGGTTTTAAAATGCTACGTTGCGTAGAAATCCTTTCTCACGTCGAGATGTTTTCATGTTCTTGAAGTCAAAGCGCAAATGCGTCTTGCTCCTCCGAATCACCCGCTGTTCAGAAAGGTGGCGGTCTCCCTCCAGCTCTGGTTACCTCCGGTTACGTAAGACCCCTGTCGCGTTTGCGCAACTACTAGGTAGTAGCACGTGTCCGCTACGGGCGAAGCCAGGCGAAGCGTTGTCGTGCCGTAGCCAGTGAATGTACCGATCGCTGCAGGTCGTCTGCGATCGTCTGCTACAAAGTAACTATTAGCGGTAACCTTGTTCGCATCGAGAAGCGGATAGCACGAAGCGGTGTCGTCAACTAAAATGAAGTACGGATGCAACTTCTCACGGTATCGTATGGTTACTAGTAGACCGCGCACAGTGTGTCTATGGCAACGAGCTGTGTGTCGCTAACCGAAATGCCCCGCGATCGCAGGTTCCGGAGTGGCCTGATTTTGTTTTCACGTTCTTTTAATTCTGTAGCTTGAACGGCATAAGACGCTTGTACTGGCTTCAGTGCGACCTATGTAGGCGTTCTCCATCTAGAGGTCACCGGCGTTTACTAAAAACCTGGCCATCCTTGTGAAGCCAACATTTTTGCACTGCTGCTGAATGTGGTCAGGAGTATGACATGCTGTAACGACACTCAGATTAGGTCCAGGGCAATTATATTTGCAGGAACCAGTTACGTGACACTTTGCAAGTTCCTTTTCAGTACAATGTGTGGATTAGTTCCATACCCTTACAAAAGGGTGCCTATCGAGGCATTAGTCGTGCTTACGGCTATCACCAGAATGTAACTCGAGGTATAACTTATTTATACAGCTCTTTGTAACAAGGGCATTATGACTCGTGGATTATTGAAGGTTTTTGCACAAAGCAGGTTTTAATAGCTGAAAAATTTTGGAGGACACTTGGAAGCATGCTTTGTCTGATGGTAACTTGTGAAGGCAAGCTTATGGTGTTCAGATTTCCTGTCGTCCAGTCATCGAAAGGCATCTGTTAAAATAAGCAGTTTTGGAAACCCGTCATAAACCTTCCATTTACACATCAGTGCAGGGAAAAGTACATTCAAGCCACGCAGAAATCAGAGCGGCAAAAACTGCTCTTTTATAGGCGCGATTAGAACTGGTTAACATAATGTAGTTCAGTGTAGACAAGGTGGATGAGCTCCTCGAACATGGGGAAGAGAAATAGAAAAAAAGAAGGCAGTGAATGCAGAACCTGGGAGTAGCCTTAGTCAGTGAAACAAGGCATAAATACTTCTTCACGGTGCAAAAGAAACCCTCCTGGTAACTGCATGAGCAGAGGACGTTGATAGGTCTAGATATCTCTCAGTGATGAGTCACTTCACTGTGTGCTGCTTCAAATGTGAATAGAACCGAGCATTTGCGAGCTGTGCCCTGTGATTTGATCAATGTATGCCCGCTGGTGGTACTGTTATTTTTCATGTGCATGATTGTCTGCTGTAGGCTTTGCTGTAATTACAATTACCGGCTTCATCTAAACACGAGTTGCGGAGGGGCTCGAGCGGAAATGTGCCCGTTTTTCTTTGCCCCATATAGAATGTCCTCACCCCCCCTCCCCGAATCTCCGAGAGGCGCTCAAAATAGATGCAGGCATTCAGGTGGGATTTGAAAGGGGAGGCAAGTGGAGGTGCAGTGCACTTTAAAGCACTTTTGAGCTACACGTCTTTCTATTTAACTGCTTGTTATGTTCGGGCGAAATTATGAACTTTTGATGTATGCTTTGCCTTTTTTCTTTGCAACAATATATTGGTTAAGAAAACAATCTGGAAGTGATAAGCATGTTTCTCCAGCATATGCCAAGCTTAGAACTCTCAGCAGCTAAGAGAAAGGAAGTGGGAGCATTAGGATGTATGTGTGAAAAAAAAACCAGCAGTCGAAACAAGGAAAGCACAGGAAAATGTAATTTTTTTTATGGTGGTGTTGATCAGAGGAGGAAATAGATTGTATAATTTTAAGTAACATTACACTATCACTTATTTATACTAAAATAATTGTTATAAAAATGTATTCTATCTAATATGACTGCCTATCCCTCTGATTTGTGCAAAAAAGCTCTCGTGATGCACCACATTTTGCTTGCGAGAACGGCCAGTGGGGGTCAGTACTTGTGTTTCATTCCTTGACGTTTTCTAATTCATAGAATCTCCGTTCTTATTGAAAGTACCCTCTTTGTCATTAGAGTGCGGTAAACTATTGACAGAACCCAACTTCAATTTTGTCGTCGGCGTCCTTCAGTTAGGGGTGCCAAGCTCGCCACATAGCGTGCTAGTCACAAGAACACAACTTAAACGGGCGGGAAAGGGCAGCAAGCTGTCAGCTGATGAGTTTTGTATGAAACGCGGGATACTGGGTCGACGACTGGTAAAACAAATTTCATCATGTGCTCATTGGAGCAGTCACATTTCGCGAAAGCCTTGCTTCTGTGCTTTTCCTGACAGCTTTGCCTATCTCTGTGTTAATGGAGCTCCGATGAATCATTCAACTGTTTGGCATTATGTCATACCTGCTTTGCTCCTATTTCGAGTGGTTCACATCCAGTTTGAAGCTTTATTTGTTATACAGTGCTAAAATACAATACGACTGTATGGACCTAACAAAGTTGTTAAAAGGTCCAAACTTAATGAGAATAAAAATTCAATGAAGACATATATAAACATAAAATAGCTCTGGTACTTTACTACGAAACTGGTTATAAATACGTCACGAAAACAAGGTGTATTTAAACTGCATAAAACAAAACAAAGGCACTGCTGATTATGAACTGGGTTGAATTGATGAAATATAGTCACCTGTTTTCAAAAGGAATAAGTTGTGGCGAAGAGCTGTTTGTTATCAAGAGTAATCCGTAATTGAGTTCCAGGAAATTTCAATTTGGCGTGGAGGTAGACTTAGGAGGGGGGGCGCACTAAGGGACAAATTTTCCATATGAAAAATCAAATCGAGCCCAATTTTTTCCTACGAAAAAAGTCCGAGAAATGCTTTGCACAAATTGGACTTCCCTCTGTACTAGCAGCCCCTAAATCCACCTCTGGTTTGGTGTCCTAATGTGCAGGGCTGCGATTCTTTGCCCCCCATTTTTTTTGTGAGGTCTCTTCGCCTTTCTTGATCCGCTGAAGTCCATTGGTGGTTCTGTGTTCCTGTGCTTACCAGTTCACCTCCTCTCCCCAGCCAACGCAGGCGCTGATGGCGGGGGGAGTGGCAACGCCAGAGCGGACGGAATCCCTTGGCTCGGCTGGGGTCGTGCGAGATATTGCCCCGTGCCAGCCCCACAATACAGTCCACTGCCGCGAGTGCAACCGCAGCCGCCAGCCATGTGGCCGGGCGCCGCATGCCGTCTAATCCGGCCCCCCGTGTTTGCGTTGCCGCCCGCGGTGGGACACGGTGCCCTCCTCGGGCACCAGGCCAGTGCGTGGCATCTCAGTGCTGTGGCAGCTGCCTCTCCTGCAGCACAAAGCTGGATCTGTCAAGGTCATGTGTCTTCCGCACCTAATAGTGATGTTGTGGTGGCATGTAACGTCACACGATATGATGTGTGGGTGTGGATATGGTTTCTTTGACGTTCTCGCGTTTTACTGAAACAATTACAGTAGGTTCTTCTCAGTCTTCTGTAGGCTTGTGCGAATAGTGCTTTTTTGGTTTGAAGCGAATTCGAAGCGAATAGCAATTCTTCTTGAATAATTTCGAAGCAAATATTTCGAATAGTAGCAAGTAAATAAAAAAAAACGGCAGAGGGTAAAGTCTGGGATTTGTTCAAGGAAAGTAAACAACTTGATTATTTACGAAAATCTACAAATTTTCGTGCAAAAACACTAGCTGCTCCACATGCTGCGGTTTGAGGTGCTCCCTTCTGCAGCTTACAAGGGCTCCTGCAGTCGAAAAAAGCCTTTCACTTCTTGTCTGGGTGGCTGGTATCGAAAGGTACCTACGGGCAGCTGCAACCAGGGTTGGGTAAAGGTGGCTGCCCTTGCTTTTCCACCACACAGGGGGGTCTTCGGACCGGGAAAAAGGGGGGCCTTCAAGCACCCAGCAACCTCATCCAAGATTGTACGGCTTGTCTGATGATGTGCACGCGAACTGAAGTGTGTAAAAGCCCTCCCCACAAGAGTCCCCTGATGGGTCTGCAAAGCAGGTGCTGTTCTCACTTGTTGCTGTACCATGTTGATCAACTGGCACAGTCTCTTCTGCTGCCGCTTGAGTAGAGTGAACGGCCATTGCTTTGCGGGTCGTTCAGTATAAGAGACGTCTTTGTATAGGATCGACCAACATTGCCAATGCAGGAAAGCGTCACATCTTGATATCAGGGAACCTCGTCCTGATGCTACGCAAAAGGCTTGAGGCAAGCAATGCTGCCTCGCCATCTTCGGAAGCATCTCACCATCTTCGGAAGCATGTTCAGCTACAATCACCTCAGTACACTGCAACAGGGGAATGACTTGTGACAGGGTGGGATATCTGACCCCAGACAGTTTAGTTGTGGCGTGGTCAAGTGGCTTCAAGACTTGCACTGCTGCATTCATAAGCTTCCACTCACTTGCGTTCAAGTTTGGAACTGCGTCAGATTCTGAAAGTTCTACAGTGATGACCGTACGGAGCTTCACGAGCCTGGCCATTATGGCATGCTCACTGTTCCATTGCGTCGGTACGTCCTGTATAACCTCGAGACGGTCTAGCTGCATGTTTCTCTAAATTTCCTGAAGCCGTCCTCGGGCCTTGGCACTCCATTTGTATCTAACCACAATCGCTCTGGCCTTAGCACAGAGCTGCAAAAACCTGACACTTCTCTTTTGGCATCACTGACACACAACTGAAGGGTGTGTCAGAAACACTGCACACCACTCCAGGACGACCACGCTACTGCAGAAGTAAAGTTCCTTCCATTATCTGTAACGGCGAAGATCGGCACAGTATTGTGGGCTGGAAGTTCCCACTCCTCGATGACACCTGTGATAAATAGCTCCAGGTTTTCTTCAGTGTGAGAGTCTGTAATCTCCGTGCAAGCCAATGCATGCACGTGTTGCACGAAGTCCCTGTCCATGACGTGACAAGTTAGACAAACATAGCTGTCGCGCGATGTCCAGCCATCAGTTGTGATTGAAAGCGACTCCACTCCGCAGGCAAAAATGTCCCTGAGCTTCTTTTTCACCTTCTCTTTGCCTGATGCGTAGAAGTCCGGAATTATGGCTCTCTCGAGAACGTCCGAGACGGCACGTCATAATCCGGTATAGCGAACTTCATCATGTCGAGGAAACCCGGTTCTTCGAAAATGTTGTAGGGGTGCATACCAGGAGCTTCGTTACGAATCGAGCTATCATTTTTGTCATCTGTTGGGCTTTTGGGGCTGACGCCTTCATTTTCGGCTTGAAACTGTCGGCTATGGATGGCTGTTGACCACTTGCCTTGCTTGCCCCCTTGAGCTTGGATGGCCTTTCGCGTGCGTCCCGCTTCTCTTGGTAGTCCTTGTGCAAGTCCGGGTGTCTCCTTAAATGCGTTGCTAGGGTTGTTGTTGTACTTGTCGGGGTCTTCAGGACTGCCTTGCATTTATGACATCGAGCTTCGGTTCCCAGTGGGACCTTTGAAAAAAGTTCCAAATCGAATTGCTGGCCGCATGCAAGTCCCCCTGGTGCTGTCTGGAGTGGTCCAAGGCGGCTGGGATTGATCAAATGCCGCCGCGGCCGAGACAGAGTCGCCCACTAAACGCAATCGACCACACCACCACGCTGACGAGATGTGTTTTTGTACACCTTCTGAGTATAGTTTCGTTTTCCTGGCTTGGTTCGGTTTGGATTGGATTGGAAAAAGTATTACTGAATCCAAAACCGAAACTTCCGAAAACGCCTTCTCCCTGCCGCATGTGTCTACTCGTTCGAGCCGAATACTTCAAAATTTCCGAATAACAAAATTCGAATCGAAGCGAATATCGAATAGCACATTATTCATTCAACTATTCGAAAATATCGAATATTCGCACAAGCCTAGTCTTATGTTTTTTTAGGCCAATTTTCATTGCTGGGTGCCATTTTGTTTCAGTGGAGATGAATTTTAAAATTCTCCATTTCAGGGTCTTAGCCGGAACAATTCCTATGGGCAGCCTTGCATGTGTGACGTCGTGAGCTACCCGCACGCCCACAGATATTCACTCGGCATTTTCTGCAGGAAGAAATTACGAGCTTGTTTTTGGTCATTTAGAAGAAATAACGATTGGAGTTATCACTAACAGACACATGTTTTATCCATCCAATGCGCACACAACATCGTCATGACACTGTCTGTGACCTCATTTATTGGTCTGTAGTGGTGTCAGTTTTCCTATGTTAATCGTAACTGAGAGCGACATGTCCAAGAAGTATAGTGTGATTGTTGATCCCAAAATGTTCTAAATTCCTCCGGGGTTGGCCTTTAAAGCCTTTCTACCACTATTGCAAATCAACGAACCTTTGTTCTCGCCCCATTTTCCATTCCAGGCAGGGCCCAACTACACGCCAGCATTCATACGATGGGCACCAGGCCAGACTTATTACCAGATGCTAGTCAACTGGCTCCGCCCTGTAACAAGCGCAGGCCGGAGCCACTAGTGGTTAGCGATGTCACTGATCCCTCTGTGGCCCATCCAAAGCGGCGCTTCGCGGACCAGCCACCCGAAACGTCCGTAACTGCTATAGACGCAATGGCTAATGACTACCATCTGGATGGCAATGTCGGCCCTCCTGAAGTTCCACCCAACTTTGAAGCTTATGACCCTGTTGCGGCTGCCGGTGAGTGTGTGGTGCATCTGTACTAATACTTCTCGCACTGATTGGTTGGTTGTCGACAACGCACAGGCACTGACTGACAGCTATGCTTATTGTTCTGGCACTGTGGTATGTATACTGAAAGTTTCGAAAAACAACAAGAAAGGGTGCAGATAGCGAGTCGTAGCCAACAGTATTCAAGCAAGAAAAGAAAAAAAAAAAGTCACCCAGCTCCTCATACAGAAGGGCTAAGGATGGTGTACTGACGCAGCAGCGTTTGGAGGCTGGTGATTTTAGCGGCATTGCCTTTGCATCTGAGCCGTACGTTTGTTACTTAGAACTTAGATGTTCACCTGCAATTGTTTCAAGGAAGGCCCAGATTATACCTAAAATTTGTTTTGCCGCATTGTAGTTGTGCTCCCATAATCTTTCGTTAAGACTGCCTGTTTGTTGACGGAGAAAAGCGTTGGCAGTAAAATTTTTTGTTTTGGCCCCTGTTGTTAGATCACAGTTGGCCTGGCAGTCCATAACTATTGCTTTGCAGCGTAACAGATGGCGCTACTTGCATACAGAGATACGGCATTGCCCTGCACATTCACACTGTTGTGGCCTTTTCATAGGACACAGGACAACTCCACCCAAATTCTACTGCCAGATCAATTTGATTGTTTGGCTCTTTATATCTATGTTGACGCCTGCTTGGCAGGGCCAAAAGCACACTTATTATGAGAAATTTGCACTTGAAAATGGAATATTTTTTTTTTACACTTATCTATTCAAGCTTGTGACATTGGCAATGCCATCAAGAAAATTATACATTTGGTGATCGCTGGCAGGAAGTGGGTGGTGATGTGGTCTAGGCACGGAGATCTGTGAACAAAAATGTACTCAACATCATAGCAGTTTGCTTGTGAAAATGACCTGTAATGGGGACGCCCATACCTCATTTCTAGAACTTTCCTAGCTTGTAAAAGGCCAGTTTTTTAGTGACAGTATCCGGATAGCCCTTTATCATTAGAATGTGGCACCAGTTTTTAGTGAAAGTATCCGCGTAGCCCTTTGTCATTGGGACGTGAAACCCTGTTTTTAATGAAAGTATCCGCATAGCCCTTTGTCATTAGAATGTGGTAATCATTTATTGCTATAGGCCAATTTTAATCTGTGCTCACTGTCTCTTTAATGCTGAATGCACTTCCGATACTCCAGGTGCATTTCAAAGGGTATGTGTGCATGGTTTTGTGTTTCCTCCCTCTGTGCGCAGCAAATGTTCAGCGGAAGGTACGCCAGAGCCGGTACTGGGTGCCCACTGACCTTGGGCAGCTGCACAGTGGAAGTGCCGGCGGTCGCGGCAAGAAGAGCGAGGACATGGTGTTCACCGTGCTCTCATACAATGTCCTGGCCCAGGGGCTCCTCGAAGACAACCCGTACCTCTACCAACACTGCTCCGAGGAGGTACTGCAGTGGCCCCTGCGCCGGCAGAACCTGCTGTCCGAACTGCGCGAGGCCAATGCGGATGTGAGTGTGACTGCCCATTGTGAAGTCTGAAGAGGTTGTGACAGTTTAGTTGAAATGACCAAGGAAAAATCAGAAAATGGTGGATGGAGAGAGGAGTGCCTGCAAGTGGAAGTGGAAAGGCTCGCCATCCATCAGGACTACGATTTTCCCTTCCAGGCGTGGACTAAACCTTGTGCTGGGGCTGTGACTGGTTAGATGATGGAAAACTGCTGGTAGGCCATTGGTGTCCAGCTGCCTCTGGCACTGTTAGCATTATTATGTCACAAGCCATGGTTGTGCCATCCAGATGGGTAGGCCTTGCAGCGAGTGGACAACTAGAAAGGATTGGGCAATTCACAGTCTTTGAACACTTTTTTTGTGTTGATGTGAGCTTGCCTGATTACGTGCCGTGTTGAAATCGCTCTTTTATTATTGAGACAAGATTTTGTGGTACTTGTCTTTGTGTGTAGTGGCACCAAAGCCTTAATTCTGTGTAACAGCAATTTGCAAGCTGTATTTTAGCAAGTTGCTTTTTGTTCGCTTTGACTGCCGAGAAGGAAGAAGGGGGTGGTGTTCTCCCTAGCAAATATGTTCAAAAGAAAAAACAAACAAATGTAGATCGCAGGTTTGGGTGGGATGTTACGAACATCTTTCTGTTGGTGGCGGCTTGCTGGTGGGAGTGTTCCGGTCCCTTTGTTGCAGTGCCACAGAGGCTAATCTGACCCCCCCCCCCCCCCCCCCCCCCCCCCCCCCCCCCGCTCATTGATTGCTGCTTGTTCCAGATTCTCTGCCTACAAGAGCTTCAGGAAGACCACTATGAAGCGGACTTCAGACCAGAACTGGAAAAAATGGGTCAGCATATGCTACTTCATTTCTATTTGTGGCTTGGAGCCAAAAATTTCTGGGAAGGAGATCGTGCTCAGTAGCACCGCATGGTAGTTTACATGTGTCTTGAGTGACTGGGAAGCAGTCTTGTGTGCTGGAGTCAAAAAGACAAACTCACATCCAAACAGATATGTTTAGAATATTGATTGTACTAGTACTGTTTCTCATAGCATCCCTTAAAACTCTCCCTGTTCGCTCTTATTTTCACCTCCAGGTTATGGTTGCCTGTACAAGCAGCGCACAGGCGACAAGCGAGATGGCTGCGGCATCTTCTTCAAGAAGTCCATGTTCGAGCTGGACCGTTTCGAGCCAGTCGAGTACTCCCGCTCCGAGGTGCCAGTGCTGGACCGGGACAACGTTGCGCTCATTGCCATGCTGAAGCCACAGGGCAGGGACATCAGGCTCGGCGGAGACTTCCGGCTGTGCGTGTCGACAACCCACCTGCTCTTCAACCCACGTCGCGGAGACATCAAGCTCGCTCAGCTGTGCCTACTGCTTGCCGAGATTGACCGGCTGGCAGCCTGCGGACAATCGCTGGATGGCACGCCACTCTACTTCCCCATTCTGCTATGTGGCGACATGAACAGTGAGCCACACTCTCCACTGTACACGTTTCTCACCCGCGGAAGTCTGTGCTATGAGGGCCTCCTCTCTGGTGACGTGTCTGGGCAGAGCGACGGAGCGAACCGTGGAAGGTATGTGCCCCTTGACGACTGCCTCCGCCAGCTGAACATCTCTGGAGCTTCACGATACCTCCAAAAGCCTGCAACGGACGCCAATTTGGAAGGCAGTAAAATTGCTAGTGCAGATGCAGCACTCGAAGATGTGGTTATGGATGATGCTGTGACCGGTGACCGTGCAAAGGATGAACCTGTAGCAAGTGGTGCCATCGTTAACAATGAGTCTATGGTAACTGACGCGAAGGATTCACCCACAAGAAGCACCAATGCAAACAGCGGTCCTACGGAGGGTTCACATCCAGAAGCTCCTTCCGCAGAAGCCACCACTGCGGCAAAGGGTTCCGATCCTAACTCTCCACAGTCACCTACCAAGAAATCGCGGAAAAACAAGTCCCGTGTAGTGAGCCACTGCCTCAACTTGGTCTCCGCCTACAAGCACAACATCCAAGGCGGCAACGCGGAGGTGACGACGCACCACCAGCGCGCAAGCTGCACCGTCGACTACATATTCTACTCGGTGAAGAGGAAAGAGACGGCAGTGAAGAATGGCCAGGTGGTGCACAATCGTGTGATAGAGGGTCCACTGCGGTTGCTGTCAACTTATCGGTTGATGTCGCAAAAACAGCTCGTTGCTGTTGGTGGACTGCCAAACGAGGTGCAGTCATCGGACCACCTCCCCCTTATGGCAAAGTTTCTTTTGAGACCACCAGTCTAGCGTTAAAGCTCAACAGTCAGTGTACATAGTGTCGCTCCTAAAATACATAAGCTGTGTTTTTTTTTTTTTTTTCTGAGAACTATGATGGCAGCAAATGGTGCTGCTAAGTCATGACTCATTTGTGGTGCAGCCAGGCGGCATTATTCATGTTTCACCTTTTCATCGCTGTTGTGAATAATTCCACAGTGCGAGATTTCGTCAATATTTTACCACTTTTTTTTTATTAAGCACTGCTCATCGCTTGCGATTCTATGGAAACTTAGCCCAGGTTGAAATTGATGATTGCTCATCAATGAAAATAAATGATGAGATTTTTACTGGGGTTAAATGTTGATGTAAGAAAGTTCAACAAAGCTGCAGATCATTTTATTAAAGCTGGAAGTTTGTCGTATTTAGAAAGTGTTTGACTTGTTGATCACATGGAGATAAATCGTGGATTGTTTTTATCTGGGGAAAATTCTGAAACTGAGCTTTGTCAAATAGTTGGCTTCACTGCATCATTGTGTTCCCTTTAAAGATAAGCCTATATTTCAAAGGTCATTTGATGTTTTGGAATATGGCTTGTGTCAAACACCTTGTCATTAGTATTCAGAACTGTTCAAAGAAAATACAGGGCTTTTTCCTGAAAATAATTGTCGTGTTGCATCATTAAAGGTTTCTCGATCTTTTTGCCTTGTTTTGTTGCGATCTAAGCAGAGTTAATTTTTCTTAAATAAATGTTGTTTGCGTGTTAGACCTTTGTACCATTTTTCATTTTTAATCTTACAACAAAATGTTTTTTCTACCTTAGTTGCTAAGTTGGCTCAAGCAGGACAGAGTGCAACAACTACCATAGCATATGTAGTTGGGAGAGAAAAGCTAGTGATGAGAATTTTTGGTGTGGTTTGGGAGCCAACTCATGTAAAGAAATAGTTGTTTAGTATTTGGATGCATGCAGAATTGGCACACTTTGTAATGTAAGTGCAGCAAGCGTTGATGACATGCTTCTGATGGGATTTGTCGCAAGGTGTATCGGAGTGAAGTTGTAACTGCCCATCTCTATATTGGCTGCTTTCTGAACATAGACTAGATACTACCTCAATTGGCAGGTTTGATTTTAATGCAGATTTAAGTGCAGACATCTTTCATCTATGCTTATACACATTTCCAGTTACCATGTTGCCAAGGAACTTTGCTGCTGAGGAACACATACAGTTGCTTCATGTTTGAGACACAAAAATTGTTTCTCCAGTCCATAGCAGTAGCCTACAAAATAAACTTGTGAACCAAGGTGAAAATTTTTGCTGGCTCACAACTGATGTTAGTGAAAACGAACTCCACCGGGCCACAACAGTGAACTGCAAATAGCCCGCAGCAGTAGCGAATTTAAAATAAGCGGTGACGGTGATTGCGGACAAAGAAAACTTGAGGAGACACTTAAGCTCCCGCTGAAGGGTATGACGCGATAGCGTTAATGGATCATTCTCTACATTCATAGATCGCTGGGAGCCCTCATACCATTCCTGACGAAGTGGTGCAGCGGTTAAGTGATGCGCCACTGCCCAGCAGCTGGCTGATTCAATCACAGCCTCTGGAGGGGAATTTAATGAGACCTGCGTTACTCTCGCGATCAATCATATCACCTGTCACATTGGGCTGTTTGCTCACAATATACGGTGGGCAGGTAGTGATGCCATCACAAGGTCACGTGATCTGGGTGGCCCACATAGGTTGCTTCTCTGGGGGTTTTGTGCTCACGTTGTCTACGATGATGCCGGGTTTTCCCACGAGCGGGACCCTTGACGCTGTTGCATTGTAAGGCGCAGTATACTGAATCGGCGCACACCTGATGTTCCATACCCACCGTGGTGGCTCAGTAATTAGGGCGCTCGGCTTAGTAAGCCGGGTTACCCGTGTTCGAACCCGGCCGCGGTGGCCACATTTCGATGGAGGCGAAACGCAAAAGGCGCCAGCCGCCGCATTCTGTGGCTGTGGTTAGGGCGCTCGGGTATTGAGCCGGAGTACCCAGGTTCGAACCCATACCACGGCGGCAGCGTTTCGATGGAGGCGAAACGCAATAGGCGCCCATGTGCTGTGCGATGTCAGTGCACATTATGATCTCCAGGTGGTCGAAATTATTCCGGAGCCCTCCACTGAGGCGCTGCTTTCTCTCCTTTCACTCCCAAGTTCCTTACTTCCCTTGAAAATTGGTTGTTGGGGGAAGGAAATGCGAGGTATCTGTCTCACATCTGGGTGGGCACCTGAACCGCTGTAAGGGAAGGGATAAAGGAGGGACTGAGGGAAGATTGTAGTGGAGAGCTCCGGAATAATCTCGACCACCTGGGAATCTTTAAGGACCGCCGCAGTGGCTCAGTGGTTAGGGCGCTCGGTTACTTCCCGGTTAGTTCCCGGTTTCGAACCCGACCACTGCGGCTGCGTTTTTATGGAGGCAAAACGCTAAGGCGCGCTCGGTTACTTCCCGGTTAGTTCCCGGTTTCGAACCCGACCACTGCGGCTGCGTTTTTATGGAAACAAAACGCTAAGGCGCCCGTGTGCTGTGCGTGCGATGTTGGTGCATGTTAAAGATCCCCAGGTGGTCGAAATTATTCCGGAGCCCTCCACTACAGCACCTCTAATTCTTCCTTTCTTCTTTCACTCCCTCCTTTATCCCTTCCTTTACGGCGCGGTTCAGGACCATCAATAAAGTTCTTTGTCTGTCTTCTTTTCCCCAAAAAACAATTATTTTAACGTGCGCAGACATCGCACAGCACACAGGCGCCTTTTTTTGTTCCATCTCTTACAGCACGATTCCGGTGTCCACCCAGATATGTGAGAATTACTGCGCCATTTCTTTTCCTCAAAGAACCAATTTAATTTAAAGGCGCCCGTGTGCTGTGCGATGTCAAGTACACTTTAAAGATCCCCAGGTGGTCGAAGTTATTCCGGAGTCCTCCACTATGGCACCTCTTCCTTTCTTGTTTCACTTCCTCCTATTCCTTCCCTTACGGCGCTGGCATCGCACGGCGCCCGTGTGCTGTGCGATGTCAGTGCACGTTAAAGATCCCCAGGTGGTCGAAATTATTCCGGAGCCCTCCACTACGGCACCCCTTTCATCTTAACTTCTTTCACTCCCTCCTTTATCCCTTCCCTTACGGCGCGGTTCAGGTGTTCAACAATATATGAGACAGATACTGCGCCACTTCATTTCCCCCAAAACCAATTATTATTATTACGGCGCGGTTCAGGTGTCCACCGGGATATGTGAGACAAATTACTGCACCATTTCCTTTCCTCAAAAACCAATTTTTTCCTGATGTTCCATGGAAGAGGGAGGGTTGAAAGGAGGGATAGGGCAAGGGTCGCAGGCTTGTATCTTTGTTTTCGATCTGAGTGGCGGTTTTTTTTTATGAGACGCGCTTATCGTTACGGGCTAACCTCCGTTTGGCCGCAGTGTTTAACGTGCACGGACATCGCGCAGCACAAGGACGTGTTTTCATCTCGCCACCATCAAAACGCGGCCGAGATTACACGGCTGTTTACCTTGCAAATTTTGGAGGCCAAGCCAATCCTCGCGCGCGCCAGCCAGCCAGAAGCGGCAGCGCGCGCACGTGACTGCGCGTCGGCGCGCCCGTCGCTCGCGCGTTGACACAACAAGCAATGCGTGCGCTGCTGTATCGGTGGCGCAGTCTGACACAGCTGCGTGCAACACTCTGACTCACTTGTGAAGTGCGACGACGGAGCGAGTGGTCGGCAAAGCACTATACACATCAGCAGCAGCTGGTTTCGGCGTTGTTTCGAGTATAGTGCGATCGCCACTATGGTCGTGCAGCTTTCGGCAGCTCGATGCCTTGTGCGGCGCGCCCGGATTGTCGCTGGACAGTACTGCTGCCGATCGCTGAGCAGGTATTTGTTTTAAAAGCATGACAGCGGTCTGATCCACTGCAAATGTAACCCTTCCGTCGCGTTGTGTCGCGATTTATGCAGATAAGGCCTTTCTCGCCTATATATCGTCGTGTCTTTATTCGGGCTGCAGCGGTTACGTAATTTGAGAGAAAACGAGAGGAGGGAGGGGTGTGGCAGCCAGTGTCGCGATTTGGCTGGCATGCATATGTTCGAATTAACTATTCTATTTCTAATAGAAAACCGAACAAACCTCGCCCAGCTTAAAATATCCAACTGGTATTCCTAGTGGTATTAACTGGAACCAGGTATTAACTGGAACCAGTTAGAACCTGTTGGAGCAGTCCGAAACTTTACGAAGTGAGTCGTACGGTGAGGGGAGGAGCGCTCGTTTTTCAGTGTAGCCGTAACAATTTATCGTTTTGAAAGCAGTTGTCGGAGCCAAATTTGCACAGAGAGGAAAGTAATTAAACATTAAAGCCTACACTTAACTGCGCGTGGGATTAGCTAGCACTAAAACATCAGTTCTACAATATTTTCTGGCTGAAAAACTGGCCGGTGTTGATTGAACTTTGATCCCAGTGAAGATTTGAAGTGAAAATTTCAGGTCAACAATTGCCTTCAGGACAGTGATTAAAGATTTCTCCTTCATTGGCTGATTGTAACTGATGGCCATGAAAAATGTCTGCAGGTACTGATAATAAGCAAATGGAGTGTGCAAGCAGAGAGCTAAATTCTGTGTGCCGATTGGATGCTTTTAGTTTGTATTATGGTTGTGAAACGTGGCACGCAGCAGCAGTGCATTGATTTGCATACACTTAAAAAGACTCCTTGCTATACGAGTAGTAGTGGTTCATATGTTTGGTGCATTCAAGGACTGTGAATTGGCTGTGTACGTGGAAAGGTGCAGGTATTTTTACTTTTTGTAAAGAACACCAGCTGCTCAGTTTGTTTGGCTCCAACGAAAAATTCCAACATATGATCACTGCACAAACATATCATTCTAATCTTAGTCAAGTCTGAAGGAGAGCTGTGTTAGTTGAGACTTTGGAGTGTTGTGCATTTCTCTGACCACTGGCCTAGACGCACAAATGGTGGAAAAGGATTTTGAGCGCAAACCTTTTGCATTGCACTTACTTGTGTGCGTGCACTTAATTGGTTTTCTGTAACAGATATATAGGCATGGCATGCGATGAATACACAAACACTGCTGCCTGTACTGTTTTTCTCTGCGTTCACTGCACGGGCCATATATAGTTGCTCACTCGTGATTTTGTAACTGTATACACTGCCAACATGCATTTTTTGCATTGGCCTTTTGCTATGCTTTGTTAATTTTGCTTTCACATGTTACAGTCGTGTCCTGTTTGGTGATATGCGTGCAGCCAGGGTTAAGAGGGTTGAAGCCACCTGATTGGCTTTTCAGCCGTATAGTGAAGTACTTTTGGCACTCATAATCAATGTTGCTAGAAGTAACATTGCCCCTAATGACCAAAAAGTCTTGAAAGGTCATATTGAATACTCAAACATTTCTAATTGATAGAAGGCTCTGTATTACATAATAATTGTACATAGATTTCTGCTGCATTTTTGCTATTATGGTCAGTGATGTTTTGCATGTATCAAAACACCTGAGCTTTTCATGCCCACAAGAGGCCTTTGGTGCCTCTGAGGCCCGAAGAAGGGTCTAACTGTATTTGATCAAAAAAGCTAGCTGGTATCTTTGCTGTACCTATAATGAATGCTGGTATGTGTATGCTGCTATCTGCATGCTGGTATCTATGCACGTATCTCTCCTGGTAAGTATATCGATGCTGATTCATGTAATGGATGTTGGTGGTTGGCTGGGATGCGATTAAGTCATCTTGAGCCTCTGGTTCAGGCAAGCTAGCTGATTCTCTATGACACATGCCAAACTACTATGCACATGTGAGGGTGATAAACACCTCTTGTATAACAAGCGAGTCATTTACAACAGGAAACACAATTGAGCGTTTTTCTCTACACACGCAGTCAGCCTGCTGCCCACAAGAAGCTGCAGTCCAGCTACTGGCTTGAGCCATGTACCAAGCCGCTGTCTGAAGATACTCTGGGCACATGCATCGATGTGGCTTCCCAAAAGTGGGGAGACCGTCAGGGCTGGGCCTTTGTTCAGGAGGAGAAACTCTGCACCTATGCCGACTACAAGAATCAGGCAGGCAGTGTTCCTTATTAATTTTTCACTTTTTCATTGATGTCGACATGTAATACATGTGTGCCACACAGGAAATGTATGTGGCATAAAAATGCTGTGCGTCACTCACGTATTTGCACATACTTGTGTTCCTTTCATTCTGTCGCTATCCTTTGCACCTCTTCTTGAGTTGAGATGCTTGACATTTAATGTCTGTACCGAAAATAGAACGTAGCTGTTGGCTGAGCATGCTCACCATGGGTAATCAAAAAGAGGAAATCGGGAAGAGAGGTGTGATACTGTGATTTACGATTGGCTGAGAATGATTGAGAGTGTTGGGATTGCTTCTTTATCTTGCGGCATGCTTGTTACGTTGAGAGCATGATGGGCTAATGCAAAAAGAATTATTGCTGACAAAGTAATATTAAGCAAGCATCTCAATAGTTTCAACGCCTTATGATAGTTTGCTCTATATGGAGCAGAAAAATAAAAATGTTCTGTTTTACTTTTTTGCCTCGTGAGCTTCTGCTGGGTGCATTTGGAAAGGCACAGAAGACAAAAAGTTTAAGGGGCGTTCACATAATGTGACACAAGCTTCACTGCCTGCCGTATATGTAAAAGGGATACAGTGAAAAGTCTGTGACAAGAGGATTTGTTCGGGATTTCATTTGTGGGTTTATTTAAATCCAACGATGGTTGTTAAATCAGTCATATGCGACCCATTTATTAGGTCGCATGCTGTGTACAGTTTTTCTCACTATTGCGTGCAACTATCAATGAAATTTGCCTGGTATGGGTTAATATTTCTGAGTAATTGTGCAAGAGCACGTTCGGCTACCAACTTCGAACTGCAGGTGGACCAATTGGCTCGAGGCCTGCTGTGCGCTGGTTTCAGCAAGGGTGACCCTCTGATGATCTGGTCTCCAAGCACGTTCAACTGGATACTCATGGCCGGTGCAGCTGCCAAAACTGGGGTTCTCTCGGTGTGTGCCTTGCGAATGTGAATATCATAAGTTTAGGCCTTTGCAGGTTACACCTTAAAACTGAGCAGGACAGTTTGTGTAAGAAGAATTAAAAATTGCCCAAGCCGTACCCTAATCTGGTTCCAACTTATTGACATAGGCCTGTTTTCATCAGGACAAGTAACAACCATATCCCTGACCTGGCTTGCCGTGCTTACACTTCCATGACATCAAGGTGT